>NW_025834755.1:771637-933010 GCF_002878395.1 Capsicum annuum
AGATTACTGAGATTACTGGACTACTGAGATTACTGAGGTTTCTGAGTTTTACTGAGTCACATGACTGACTGAATTCTATAGATCATGGCTTCACTGAGAGTATCATGAAAACATGACATGGCTCTAGGCACACAGCTATATTTTTTGGGTACAAGTACCCCCAGGGCCCGATGGAAGGAAACTGACACACATGACTGACTTGATCATAAGAGTAGAGTCCATAATTTATAATATCATAAGTAGGGATCTCAGACTAAGTATGGTTATCAACAATGTATTGCATGGAAAGGATTTCATATCACATGGAAGTACTTGCACAATCTTAATATCATGTTTATTGCATAATCATATTGGCAACACATACCAATAGCATGGAAGTTCATGTGGATTGAATGGTTATCATACATCTTGTTCATAAGTAGGATTTGCAAATAAACATAGCATAATCTCATAAGAATAGTTCATGAGTATTCTAACAACATGTACAAGGCACATTAACAACATAGAAGTCATTGGAACATAAGGGCATATCATGAATCCTTCACTTAGTCACAATTTAGCTATATTGCATGATTTCTAGTTTCTTAGGCATTTTATCAAACACCTTACATGCATATCTTAAGCATAGGTGAAATTATCAAATTATACATCATGAACAACCAAATTTACATGTTTCCAACTCATATGATATCATGAAATTAAAAAAAAAATATAAATATTCCATCGTGGGAATCACCCAATATCAACAACATGATCATCAATACCCAACAATATAGAAATCATACTTTATAATGAAAAAAAGGGTTTTGAGCTTTATGGATGAAAGGGATCCATAAATTAACTCACGCACACTATTATATAGCAAAACAAACAAGCATCAACATGGGTATGATCATATCACCATAATCAACCAAGCTTTTGTATTTTAAAGATTGATTCTTAAACTCCACAAACAAAAGAAATCCATGGATGAACACTACGCATACCTCAGAAGGGAGGTTATTGATGGTTGACGGAGGAATTTCCTTGAAATTGGATCGTCAAGCTTAATTATGCAACCCTAGTTGTTTTTCTCTTTTAGTTCTCTTGGATGATGAGCTTTGAGATGTTAATAGGGTTGTAATGTGTTTAGAAGCTATATGTTTCTTAGGGTTAAGTTTAGGGACGTGTAAGGAGTGTTACAAGACTTAATTACCCTCAAAATAACACAAAATGGATTGTTTTTGGCATTGGAACTAACTTAGGCGGCACCTAACCAATCGTCTAAGTTTGGTTGGGCGGCGAAATACCACGCCTATCCTTACTGTCTCTCACGAAAATGGGCATAACTTTTTACTCGGGTATTGGATTAAGGAAAAATTGGTATCGTTGGAAATATAATTCAATTATCTACAATTTGGTGGGTAGAAATTTGTAGAAATACCACATTAACATTGAGTTATACTCGTTCAAAGATGACCCTTGTAAAAATCGAACACTAAAACTTGGTGAATTCAAAAACTCAGCTTGTATTACCTTAAGTGACTCATATGAACATGCTTAATGTATCATAAGCTATCTTATCGCTACAATACTCATTGTAAGTCATGCACTAAAATGCTACTCACAGGATAGGAGGTTTCATACGTAGGAAAAATGGTTCGTCTCCTAGCTTAGAAACATACGGGGTATTACAAATCTTAACCCCATACTGACAAACCTATGACTCCAAAGTCCCACTCGTACCCAATCATAGGATTGGTACCCATAAATCATACCTTAAGCAGAATCAAAAGGGGTTGACACTGTCCAACATACGAGTTAGATTATAAAACTCATACACTATATCATGACCCATGGTGAGCCACTTTTACTAAAATCCAAGTTTAGTTACTAAGTTTCAGATTAAGTGAAGGAAAACCCAACCATAAGACCCATCACCCAATATAAGACTCATACACACCCAAGTTGTATCCATTCCAGAAACTCAACCGCCCAATTCCACCTAATAATGGACAAATACGACTAGAAAATATTAACCATACCCTACCATACGATGAATACCCTAAATCATATGATGTCTAGAATCCAAAAACCCAGGTAAATTTCTAAGGGTCAAAACCTAAGGTGTTTCAGGATCCTACTTCTATTTGTGGATGAACTAGAGGTCTTGGATAACCTAGGTATGTGTCCCCGATTAGTGGAAAGGATAGAGGTCCTTCACCAGTCCTAATTCCTACTCCTAAGCAAGAGATTCTTATACCCCAGCCAGAAATTAGCTAGGGACCAACCAAAGGTCCACAAAGGTTTATTTCTTATTCAATGCTCAAAGATGCCTTGGTTCAGCTCTTAGATTTAGTTGGTGGTGCATCATCTAATGGTGCAAAGTCTATAGATCAGAGTGGTACTAAGGTAGCAGCGCAACCTATAACATGGGCCCCATAGTTGAGGTCCTCTCTTTACCAATGGTTGCTCAGCTGGTAGTTTCTTAGCTAGAAGTTTCCAAACATACTATGTTTACCGAGGAGCAGATGATATCGGGTAGATTCTTAAGATTTGATCCGCTTAGGTTTTCTAGTTCACCGGGTGAGTATGCATATGAGTTCATGATTACTTGTAAGGATATGCTTCTTAATTTTGACCTTGTTAACACTAGTATTATGATTACACAACATTTCAGTTGGATTTGTCTACTTGACATTGGTGGAGAGGTTATATGGATTCAAGACTAGCTAAAACATATAATTTGACATGGAATCAATTCTCTGAGATATTCTTGGATAAGTACATGCCTTGCTACCTAAGGGATCATTTGAGGGATCATGTTTCTAGATTTGAGAAAGGATCCATGATAGTTGTAGAGTATGAGGATCATTTTCACAAATTGGCTACGCATGCTACTTCTATTTTAGGAACAGAGTATGAGAGAGTTCGTTACTTTGTTTGAGAATTAAAATATCCTCTTTATATGTCTACTCAGAGTTTGGTTACTATGAGTAGGTGTTATGATGAGGTTCCAGGCCATGCTCAGTTGATGAAGGAGATACATCATGAGGCCCATGGGCAATAATAGGAGGCGTAGATATCAAAGCGGTTTCAGTAGGAGCCATTATAGTTCCTGATTTAGAGGTAGTCTACTTCATGGTAGATATCCTCTGCACCAATCTTATCAGTCTCAAAGTCATCCCAACGACCAGTTTAAGTATCTCTTTAGATTACTAACAGTGGTCAATCCAGTGATAACAATTACCTTATCAAGGTAGCGGTCAATCTTTAAGGGGTGTATCTTCTCATCATTCTAGACGTGGTGGTTACTCTAAGTCATCCACATTGATTGGTTTTGGTTCAACTCTTTGTTCATATTATAATTGTGGAGCACATGTTCACTATTTGTGGGAGTGACCTAGTAATGGGAAGATTGTTGCTTCAGCTTAGAGCATTCTCCCTAATAGAGCAGTTTATCCCTTAGCTAGAAATAGTTCTCAGGGATGTAGGGTTTTTTTAAAGGGTACTTAAGGAGGTTCTCAGGTCAGTAAAATAGAAGGTCATTCAAGAGCTCGGCCAGGTGGAAAGCATGGTGAATTATATGCAGTACCTTCTAGAGTCGTGGTTGAGTGTTCAAATATTGTATTAGAGGTATAATTTTGGTGTGCCATCAATTGTCCCGTACTTTATTAGATCTGGGATCCACTTATTCTTATGTTTCGACTTATTATACTCCGCAATTATAGTAATCTTGGGATTTATTATTTGTTATCTTCCATGTATTTATTCACATAGGTGATTTTATAATAGTGGATTGGGTGTTTAGATCCTATGTTTTGACTGTTAGAGATGTTGATACTCATGTTGATTTTATTATTTTAGATCTGGTTGACTTTGACGTGATTTTGGTCATGGACTGGTTATCCTACTATTATGCAATCATGGATTATATTACTAAGACCGTTACCTTAGAAATGCCAGTTATATGGCAGGGAGCGATTAGTAGCAATACAATGGGGATTATTTCTCATGTCCATTTTAGGAGGCTTATTTCGAGGGGTTTCATGTCTTATCTCACTTATATTCATAATGTTAGTGTGGAGAGTTATTCTTTTTACCTTGTTCCTATAGTTCGTTAGTTTCCTAATGTGTTCCCACCAACATTCCTGGTATCCTCCCTGTCCATGAGATTGAGTATGCTATTAATATTGAGCCGGACACCCGATTTATTTCTTCAGCACCTTACCATATGTCTTTTGTCGAGATTAATGTGCTGAATTCCTAAGTTTAGGATTTTCATAGTAAGGGTTTTATTAGATCGAGTGTGTATCCTTAGGGAGATCCTGTATTGTTTGTAAAGAATAAGAAGGATGTCTCCATGCATATGTGAATTGATTATAGGCATCTTAATAAGGTGACAGTGAAGAACCGTTATCCTACGCCTCACATTAATGACTTGTTTGGCCAGATTCAAGCAATGACAGTGTTCTCTAAGATTGATTCGAGATCTGGTTACAATTAGTTGAGGATTTGGGCTGAAGATATCACTAAGGCAACCTGTAGGAACTGTTATGGTAATTAGGAGTTCTTTATAATGTCATTTTGCTTGACTAATGCCCTAAATACATTTATGTATTTGATGAACTGCATATTCAGATCTTATTTGGATTTCTTTATGATTGTATTCATTAATGACATCCTTATGTAATCAAGGAGTAGAGAGGAGCACGTGCACAATTTGAGGGTTGTGCTCCTCACAATGGGAGATCATGTTCTTTATTCCAAGTCTTCTAAGAGTGAGTTTTTGCTTGAGTCAGTGATATTCCTTTGACATATCGTGTCTAAGGTGGGATTATTGTATACCCAGCCAAGATTGAGGCGATTCGGATTGGGCTAAACCTACATCTCCAATTTAGGCTCGTAGATTAATTGGTTTGGTTGGTCATTATAGATGATTCATCAAGGAATTTGATACTATTTTAGCACTAAAGACCATATTGACTAGGAAAGAGGTTCCTTTTTGATGGTCCGAGGAGTTTCATTCAAGCTTTGGAAAGCTCAAGGATTTTCTTACTTTATTTCCTATTTTAGCTCTTCCTGTAGAGGGTGAGGGATTCACTATGTATTGTCAAGCTTCTAGTCTTGGTCTAGGTTGTGTTTTTATGCAATAGGGTTGTGTTATTTCTTATTCTTCAAGACAACTTAGGGTTCACGAGCGCAACTACCCAACACATGACTAGGAGTTGGCGGTGGTAGTTTTTGAACTAATGATTTAAGGCATTATCTGTATGCCATGCATTATGAGATTTTCACCGATCTCTATAGTCTTCAGCATCTTATGTCCCAGAGGGGGATTAATTCTAGACAACATAGATGGATTAAGTTGCTTAAGGACTATGACATTTCCATCTTGTATCATCCGAGCAAGGGTAATGTGGTAGCAGATGCCTTGATTTAGGGCCTATTTGGCAGTGAAATTTTTTCACTTTTCCAGATACTTTTTTCACTTTATGTCGTATTCAACTCCAAGTTGATGTTTGGCCATGAGAATTCCAAACACCACTGGGAGTTGTATTTTGAAAAGTGGAAAACTGTAACGCCCCAAAATCAGGTCCCGAGATGTCATATGGTACTTTGGGTCACAAGTGACCCCAAGCTAACCCTTTTACTGGCATAACTCTTAAACAACTGAATAAAATGCTTAAATTTTCATAAAATCAGCGAGAACATAAAACTTTTCTGAACTTAATCAATACAAATTTGAACTTTACAAGATTACAACTCTGCTTTTACCAAAATAAAATAGTAACTGAATTCATTAACTCTACTGAATGTCTATGAAACCTCTACTAGTACTGACTTTAGATAGCCGGGTCATGACTCCCAACTATTCCAACTCAATACGACTGAAATAGGTAAATAAAAAACTGCTCAAACTGTCTATCTGGCTCAAACCCTTTAATCAAAAGGATTCATCACCTGCTGACTAGAAGCTGCGAGCTGACTGAATCTGAATGTGCATACTAAATCTTGTACCTACATTATGAGAAAATGTAGCACATAGACGTATATGTGGATCATCACTTTGGGAATGTATTGAATATATGGGGATGTATCCAATTAAATAATCAATCTCATAAATCTTTATAGAAAACATGCATTCTAGTATAGATGACTCACATGGCTTGAATTAAAACCATCATAATCATGAATAAGAAAACAGGTAATGTAAATCACATGAGTCATTGCACTTCATTCTAAATCTGTATTCTTTCTTTATTCTGAAACTTTTTAGATAGATAAAGTCTTAAAACAACATCTATCAGAGCATACACTATAATCTCATGAAAACTAGGAACTTCTTTGGAAACTTAAAGATTTTGACACTTGAGAGCCTTAGAAATCTTGGACTTATAGCATTCAAAATACATATACTTGTATCTTAGATAGAGTGGGGGACTACTTTGTGAGTTTCTTCTAACCTACATAAACCATATAAGTTATATGGAGTCCAACATCTTACCCATATTGGGGTGAGATGTTCTATCCTTCCCATCGGATAGAACCTTAACTTAAGTAATCACTATATTAACCCACTTTGGGTATATCAAGAACCTACGGGGGCACGTAGTTCTGGGGCATGAAACCTTGAAATCAAGCGTAACTCGGTGCTAAATACTACTCCCTTACTTACCTCAGAACTTTAGAGAATCCACTTTAAAACACTTCAATAATATTAGATGGATGCCAAAATGCATTCCTTTTATCTCAAAATCAAGAATGTGGATTTCTTACTTACCTTAGGGTCAAAACTCACTTCTTTCTTGAAATCTTGATAGAATTATCATTAAAGCTTTAAAGATCTCATAATAATAGAAATATGAACATACTTCTTGCAATTCTTTAAAAGTTATCAACTCATTCTCAAAATTCATAATTCAACAATAAGGCTCAACTCATAACAACAAGTCTTGGAATACTTGAAAATATGAAATCAATTTAGGAATGTGCAATTTATATCATAAACTCTCAATTTATATCATAATTAAACAATATAATCATCCAATTCAAGACTTGAACAATTCCATAATCTCATAAACTTGAAATATAACAAAATAATATGAATTCATCTTGAAAATACAAAATTCTTTAAGAAAATCTAAAACTTTTGGGCACAAGAACGAAAGGGTGTTCTTGTTCAAAACCCACATATCTTAAACTTGGAACTTTTGGATGACTTCAAAAATTTCGGAAGGTTATTCACAAACTGTTGGGTGTCCCTCGTAGCCCTCTTAACAGGGAATTCAAATATGCAAGAATTATCGAATTCTCATGGTTGAATCTCTAGATGATTGGGTTTTTATGTCAAAACCCTAACCTTGTGGTTGAGGGTGTGTAGAGAATTTTGAGATGTTTAACTAAAGAGAATAGAAGAAAAATACGTTCCTTGAGAGTTATAAGTCACAGAAAGTGAAGAAAAAAGATTGAAATACCCTTACTAAACCACTTCCCCATTGCTGAAAATGTAAGGCTGATGACATTTGTGATAGGCCATCTGACTTGTGATAGGTCGTCACTAATGTCGTCACTGGGGGACTGGAATTGATGGATTTCTGCCTAAGGCTATCAAAATTCGTGATAAGTCATCACACTTGTGATAATTTATCAGAAATGTCGTCTCTTGGGGATGGATTCTGCCTGAGTTTGACGACATTCGTGATAAGTTGTCACACTTGTGATAAGTTATCACGAATGTCGTCACTCAGTTTTCCAGGCTGATATGCTGGAGTAAAATGGGCATAACATTTTTCTCCGATATCGAACTTAGGCAAAGTTGATATCGTTGGAAAGATAATTCAAAGATATTTCATTTGATATATATTAGACCACCTAGTTCATCATATTAAAGGAGTTATGGTTGGTTGAAGTTGACTCAAGTTTCGACGCTCACTAAAACTCGAACGATAGAAAAACTTTCAACTTGACCTTGAGTTAGGGGATCTCTATGATGTCAATTCATGCTCAAATAGGTTCTCACACTACATAATTGATTAACATACCAAATTTGGATAGGATTTATGGCTTTTGAAACATCTACATGTAGAAATGACGTTTTTCGTTCTAGCCCAAAATGCGGGGTGTTACAAAAACGAAAAAAAATTGTTTTCACTTTTTTCCATCTTATTTCACTCACAAAAATTCAAAAATAACTCCAATTATATTCATAGACAAACATAAATCTAACTCCAACTGCAATTCCAACTTTGACTCCAACTCCAACTTCAATTTCAAAAATTTTAGTTTTCATGGCAAAACGCCCACTTAGAAAGCAATAGTATGGGTAGTTTGCTTATATTCCAGTTTCTCAAAGGCCGGTGGCATGGGACATTCAATCTTTAGCCAACTTGATGGTTTGCCTTGATATTTCAAACCCTAGGAGGATTCTTTTTAGTGTTAAGTTGAGGTTTTCGCTATTTGAGTAGATTTAAGGTCATCCATTCGAGGATAGTAAGCTTCGTTTCCTTCGTAAATAGGTGTTGAGTGGTGAGTCTAAGATCAACACTATAGATTTTGAGGGAGTTTTGCAATTTGATAGCCACATTTGTGTTCTAAGGATTGATGACTTGATTCAATTGATTCTGCACGAGGCTTACAACTCTTACTATTCTATTCATCCGAGCACAACTATGATATGTAGAGATTTGAGAGAAAATTATTGGTATAGTGGCATGAAGAGAGATTGTCACGACCCGAGCCAGGGCCTAGCCTCAATGGGTATACCAATTCTACCGAGGACTAAAGGCCGCCCCTTAAGCCTATTTCAATACAACTAAGAACACCTAGCAACGGATGAATATCAATATAAGACAAATGTAATAAGAGATCCAAGAATATAATGTAAAGGATCAATATCTGAAACATACACAATACCTAAGCCCACAATTTCCACAAAGCCTCTAAAAACCGAGTACAAATAAAGTGTCGGAACATGCCCCCGACAATAGCCAAAACTCGATTAAAGAAAAGTATATGACATAAGGAAATCGAATCATGCTATAGGGTTTTCCGAAGTATGGAAGCCCACCACTCCAGCCTGACTCACGAGCTATCCCATGATCACCTAATAATTGTGCAATAGGAGTAGTAGTATAGCTAGTTCCTGCATCGCGTGGGAATATAATGTTTGAAGACGGTTAGCGGTTGGAGAGCTAGCATGTAACTTAGGAATAAGGGTACAAATAATGCCATGGATGATATTTAAGAGCCAGTCAAATCCCATGCATACCATCGAATCCAAATACATACATATATATATTGCATGTTAGGAAATGGAACAAGACTTAGCATGAATTTTTAAAACATATCCTAGACTATGTAGCTCAACCATCATAATCATCCACCCATGGGATATATAGGTTTATATCCCCCTGCTGCAAGGGCTATAGTGCGTCTTAGCCACACAAACCAGAGGTATCAAGAAAGACCAAGGAACTCCCCTACCCCATGTTGCTCCAAGATACAAATATATATCTATAGTGTGAACCATGACACAGTTATCAAGACCAAACCTCATGTCGGCAAATACAAGTTTCTAGTACAAGTCATCCAAGACCCACACCTTCACGACTTTCACATAACCCATTTATTAATAAATTAACAAACTATTAAGGCACACATAGGTATCGTCATATCCTTATACTTGCAAGCTTATCACTATGCCATAATAATCATGTTTAACTTTGGGGAAATCCTAGACCCCCTTTAGTTTATTAAATCAAATTGGAGGAATGCCCCGAACTCTTCTAGTTTATCAAATCAAATATGGGGAAATGCGTTGACCCCCTTTGTTCATTAAATCAAGTATGGGGAAATGATCAACCCCCTTTATTCGTTAAATTAAAATATATCCAACAAGGAATTAAGAATCCATTTTCATTGTTCAACCTCTTCAATACATACAAATACATAAGAGGGTAAGTCAAATCAAGTGACAAAATCATATTTATTGACAATTTCACAAACATATTAAGGGCATATATTTTCAAACCATAACCAAAATAATTTAGGGAATCCGTAATACCTTGAGATTCATTTATCATTCCCATGAATCCCACAATTTTCAAAATCATAAGTAAAACATGAATGATGCATAAATAAACATAAAAATTCAATTAAATAACAAACCATGTCAAAAGTTGTCAACAATGTCAAAAGCCACATCAAAACCATGCATTGATAATCAAATTATGGCATTAAGAAAATATAAACTCAAGGGAAAGAGGTACATGCCTTAATTACCAAGAAACATGAAGAAGACAACACCCTTTGGACCCTAGATGACTACATCCTTTAACCCTAGGCTGGACTTGAAAAGAGGGACTTGAGAGAGGATTTTTAAATGTGAAGTAATCATTGTTATGTCATGAAAACTAATGGAAATTTGTTAATATAGTGTTTAGGGGTTGTTTATAAGTGAAAGGACTTTAATGCCCCTTCTCCCAAGTCAAAAAAACAAAAAATTACCAAATTTAAATCATCGGCGCCTCGCGAAGGGTAATCTTTATCATAATCCACATGATGCACTATTATCGCAGACCCTTACAAGCTCCTCACGAAAATGCCCATAACTTTTTTCTTAGGTATCATATTTCGGCAAAATCGGATGCGTTGGAAAAAAGACACTTATTAATAATTTGGTAAGTCTAGAACCCAAAATTTCAACATATTACATATGTTATACATATTCAAAGTTGCCCCTGGTACAATTGGATTCCAAAATTTGGTCGATAACTGAAGTTCTTAACTTTAATTCACTCTAAGTGTTTGCTATGAACATTCTTCAAATCAAAAGTATTTTCATACTAGGATAATTTTTGACACTTAAATTTATATATAAATAATTGGATTCGTATTTATACAGGTAGAAACAACGATTCAACTTTTAGGTCAAAAATACGGGTTGTCATCTTATATCCCTTGGAATCATTGATTCTCGAATGATGGATGCAAATTTTTTTAAGCTTTAAAAGTATGGAACACAGTATGTATCATCAAACTAATTATTCTCCCTCAACAAAACACATCTAGTAATCAAAAGAAAAGGGATTAATGGCATCTCCAAGTAAATTATGTAAGCACAAATCATGCAATTATGAGACCAAGGTAGTACAAAGGGTAAAAGACCCAATTCTCCTCACCCCAAGTGAGAAAATAAAAAATTATGGAAATTTTACTAAGGTTTGTGTCATAGACCTTATCGCAAAGGCTATCCTCTGAGACACAAAGATATTACAAAAGCTCATTACCTCT
The DNA here is from genome assembly GCF_002878395.1 of Capsicum annuum. NCBI lineage: Eukaryota > Viridiplantae > Streptophyta > Magnoliopsida > Solanales > Solanaceae > Capsicum > Capsicum annuum. Next base: position 782,912 of record NW_025834755.1, read on the forward strand.
ATGGTCCGAAACCACCCAGAACCTCGTTAAAAAGTTCCAAATCTCCTCCTGATGATCCTATTAACATACACAAACACCATTTAAGTCAAAAATCAATGTTTCAAACATGGGAGGGTCAAAAATAAAATGATGGAAATTTTGAGGGTCTTACACCAATAACTCTTAAATATCTCCATACTTCTAAACTATGAATTGACCTATGAATGCCACACTTTACCATTTCAATCTTACAATTTCACCAACAAAACATATTGCTACAAGAGCCAGAGTCTAAAAATATATTGCTTCCATGTTAAAGTCTAATTAGGAGTTAAAAGATGTAAAATTAAGCAATGGGGCTCAATGCCTTACATACATCCAAGAATACTACTTCATCCTATCATTGCAGTAAAAAACATCATGTATTATTAAGTGTACTTGCAACATAACACAATGATTTGTGTATCTATAAATCACAATATGCAAGCCTATCCTTGCTACACCACTTTACAAATTTACCAACCAAAAACCCAACAACCTTAATCACTTTCATAAGGATTTTTCACCAAATATGTCCCTCCTAACTATTTCACATAATTGATGTTTCACCTCACTTCTCTCGCTTTATCTATAACCTTAGTACGAGAAGCCACACTAAAATTTTACAAGAAAGATCAATCACTCTCTAATATATAACATTACTATGTTTTTATAATCACCACCATCCTCACACTAGGAGAGTTAATGAGGGTGTAGTGTGCGAGCTTTAGAAATATGAGTAACAGTATTTCAATACAACACATATTTGTTGCACAACTCAAGGTTGGTTCTGTAATATAAGATAAGATCCAATAAGCACAAAGGGCTCCATACATCAAAACACTTAGATCATAATTAAAAGGTCAAAACATGGATAGAGATTCTATGAAGAACTAGAGACTTACCCATTGACACCATTTTAATAGAGGGATGTTGGTAGAATGTTCCCTTAAACCAAAATAGGAGGAATTTGCAATAGTAATAATAGATTTATCATGACTCACCCTTGAAACTCACCACCAAGAGATAATTCATGATTTGTATCATCTACCCCTTAGCTCAAAGGTCACTATCCAAATATTGAAAGTAAATCCCCTTACTAAATCTATACACATACACTCCGCACAATGGGGTGGGCAGGTGGGTATCACTATGTACAAGAACCCAAACTCCCCTCAACAACTAAAATATAAGGACATTAAATTCTCTCTAGGACATCCCCTTCAAGGGTACTAGTCATAACTTCCTCCAACCTCTAAAGTCATCGCCTTGCTACTACCATTATCTTGGACATGGACATCCATGCTTCTAAACACTTAACACTCCATTTTCAACTCCTTAGAATTTTATAGTTATGCCTTTAATATCATAATCTCATAACTTAATAAAACCTTAAAGCTGTACCAAGAGTTCACATAGTCTATCTATTTCTCCCATAATTCAACTCTACATAACACCATCTACCAAATCCCTAGACTTCTCCATACTATGAAATTTAAAGACATAAGCTAGGTACACATAATACTCAAAAAGCAAAATCGATCACACTTTATTCTCATTACTTAATCCCTTATCCATCTAATGATTTAGCCACTATTTCTACTTCAACACTATACCTCAACCATATATCACAATTTCACACTTCAATATTTCATAAGTCATCAACCTAAGCTCTTTCATACAATATATCAAACCTACTAATTTACTCCATAAATCTTGCATCTCAATTCTTGATTTAACATTTTTATCACTAGAATCAATATCTAACTTTCAAACTTAATGTCTAGAACCAATCATGGACCACCAACAAAATGTCCCACATTCTATACTAGTCCACCAAATAGATAATTCCACCTAAACTCCTTATTTAACTTAACTATGTCCCACAAGCACATTCGATCTTCCTCACTATATTACTACTACACCTTAATCATCCTTACACTTCTTCTCACATACCACACCAACGTACAACTACTAGCTAAAACTCAAGGGATCCTTAGTGTATTCAAACCACCTAATAATGATAGTCGATGTAAATCTTATTACCTAACCTATTGTAGTCTATAGAATATTCACCTCCCTCAAATTACTTTCACATACCTATGTGTACACTCCAACTAAATTTAAGATTCTATAAACACCATCGAGGCCCCTCTTTCTATGATCTCCACAAGTGAACATAAATTCATAAATTATTACCTTACCAATCCTTCCATTCACAACCTATGATTTATTTCACTAACCATATCTAGTCCTCATGAGCTAATTCTCATTTCAACTAAAGATACAAATATTGTAACTAACCAATCTCTTTTTTTGACTACTATAAGGGCAAATTACTTAGCTAACACCATAAGAGTATACCAACCCAACACTTCACATAAAGGTCATGCAATTACAACTATCTTTTTTTACTAAATAATACCCTCACTCTGACTTCTTGATATAAAATTTATATCCCCAACCTCAGGGTCACCTTTCTACTCATAGGTCTAACACCCCAATTTTTAATACCTCTTAAGAGGGTAATACCACCCCAATATACAAATATAGATCCTTCATTTAAGTGAGAAGTTAGGAACAAAGTTTTCTGAAGGGAAAATTTTACATATATCACCCCAAGAAGAAGAGAATGATTCATGAAGTTAGAGGTACCTGAATGAAACAATACACTATAACACAATAATGGACTAATTCCAAGTCCCAGCACCATCCCATGACTTTTAATAACTCATTCAGAAAGGACCACACTTTTAGAAAGCTAAGACTTTTTACTTGTATCATCTCAATAAGGAGACATAGCCCACGAAGTAGAGTAAACAAGAAAGTTAGATAACCTTCATATGGACAACATACTCGCATGATCTAGAATATAAAAGAATGAGAAACATCTCAAACATCTCCTAAATGCCTCTTAGTGTCTTAATTATAAGTGTGATGCATGACACAACCATAATCAAGAATTTACCAGACACGACTTTGTGGACACTTCATGAAACCAAAACCTAGGCTTTGATACCATATTTATCATGACCCAAACCAGGGCCTTGCCATGATAAGCATCCCAAGTCTATTGAGAATCAAAGATAGCCCCTGAGCCTATTCCAATAAACTAAGAACACCTAGCAGTTGATAAACATCAATATAAGACAAATATAATAAAGGATACATGAAGGTTATGTAAAGGATCAACATATGAAATACACACAATACCCAAGCCTCTAACAAAAATCGAGTACAAATAAAGTGTATGGATATGCCCCACCAATAGCCAAAATAATATAAAAGAAAAGTATATGACATAAGAAAACAAAATCATGAAATGGGGTCTTCTAAAGAATGGAAGATCAATAGTTCAGCCTGACTCATGAGTTGTCCCACGATCACCTAGTCAACATGTAGGAGGAGGAGTAGTTTTCAGTTGCTGAATCGCGTGGGGATACCACATCTGAAACAAGTTAGTGGTTATAATTCTAGTATGTAACTCAGGGAGAAGGGAACCAAAAATTTCAAGGATGATATTTCAAAACCAGTAAAATCCTATGTATACCATCAAGTGTACATATATATACATATATATATATATATATATATATATAAATATATATAAAACTTATTGGTAAAGGGAACAAGGCTTAGAATGAACTTTTGAATTTATCCTAGACTATATAACTCAACCATCACAAACATCCTCCCACAGGCTATATGTGTTCAACTCCCCCTACTGAAAAGGCTTTGGTGTATGTTATCTGCACAAACCAGAGTTATCAAAGAAGACCAGGGAATGCCCCGACCACACATGTTTTCGATACAAGTCATCCAAGTCCCATACCTTCATGACTTTTATACATTATCCCCATTAAGCCAAAATTAAAACAAGTTTCACATAAGCATTTATTAATCAATTAACCAACCATTAAGGTAGACATGGTTATCATCATACCACTTACACTTGCAAGCTTATCACTATGCCATAACGATTATGTTTAACTTGGGGGAATGCCTTGACCCCCTTAATTTCATCAAATAAAATTTGAAGGAATGCCCCAACCATCTTTAGTTTGTCAAATCAAATATGGGGGATTGTCTTGACACCCTTTTTTATTAAATTAAGTATGGGGGAATGTCTCAACCCTCTTTGTTCATTATATCAATACATAGCCAAAAAGGACTTTAAAATTTATGTTTATTTTTTAACCTCTTTAAGTCATGCAAATACATATGTGGGTAAGTCAAACCAAGTGATAAAATAATATTCATTGATAATTTCACAAACAGTTTGAGGGTACATAATTTTCAAACCATAACCAAATAATTTGGGGAATCTATAATACCCCAAAATCTATTTACCATTCCCATGTATCTCACAATGTTATGAATCATAAGTAAAACATGAATGATACATAAATAAGCATAAAAAATCAATTAGATAACCAACCATGTCAAAAACTTTCAACAGTGTCAAAACCCATATCAAAACCATGGATTGATAATCAAGCTATACCATTAAGAAAATATAAATTCAAGGTAAAGAGATACACTCTTCATTACCAAGAAACACGAAGAAAACAACACCCTTGGCCCTAGATGACCACATCCTTGAACCCCTGCATTGAAATTAAAAAGAGGGATTTGAGAGAGGATTTTTAAGAGTGAAATAATCGTGGTTATGTCATGAAAATTGATAGAAATAGGTTAATATAGTATTTAGGGGTTATTTATAAATGAAAGGACTTTAATACCCCTCTTCCTAAGTCAAAAAAACTAAAATTACCGAGTTTAAAGCATCAGCACATCGTAGAAGGTAATCTTTATGATAACTCTCATGTCGCACTGCTATCATGGACCCCTACATATTTCTCTAGAAAATGCCCATAACATTTTCCTCGGGTAACAGATTAAGGAAAAATTAGATGCATTTGAAAATGGACACATTTATCTATAATTTTTTGGGTCTTGATCCATAAAATTTCACATTTGCAGAAGTTATACACATTCAGAGTTGACCCTTGTGGAATCTAATTCCAAAATTTGGTGGATAGTGAAAATTGTTAACTTTACTTCACTCTAAATGTTTAATATGAACATTCTTCCCCTAAAAAGCACTTTAACACTAGGATAATAATCATGAAACTTATATTTGTATAAAATAATTGGATTTGATTTTATACGCATAGAAACAATGGTTTAAATTTTAGGTTAAAAATATGAGTTGTTAAAGAGAGACGTGGTAGATTTTTTAGCTTGTAGCCTATGTTTCCAGTAGGTAAAGGTGATGCATAATGACTAGGTTGATCGAATCTGAGTTTTCCCATTCTTAAGTGGAAATGGGAGTAAATTATCATGACTTCTATTAGTGGTTTGCCTTGTACTTCTTATGATTCCGATGGTATTTAGGTCATTATGGATCAATTGATAAATTTAGCACATTTTTGTCCTATTCTGATGTCTTTCAGCATTTAGAGGTTAGCCTATATCTAATTACATGAGATATTCCTTTCCATGGCATGCATATCTATTATTTAGAAACGAGGTACAGTGTTTACTTCTAGCTTTTGGGAGTGATTTTTAGGAGAAGTTGGGCACTTAGATGGATCTTAGTATAACCTTCCATCCTAAGATCAATATCTAGTTCTAAGGGACTATTTAGGTGCTTGAGGATATTCACTGAGCTTCTCTTATGGATTTTAAAGGCCAATGTGAGAACTTAGCCTTGGCAGAGTTTGGTTAGAACAAAAGTTATCATTGAAGTATTGAGACAACTCCTTTTGAGGCTATTTATGATAAAAAATGTTTTTCTTTAATTTGATGGTTTGGGACTTTCAATATTCAACCTTATTTTACTTCTTTTCTTCAGGAGTCATTGTATAGAGTCAGGGGTGATTCAGGACAGGTTGAGAGCTTCTCAAAGTAGGCAGAAGGACTATGCTGACCATAGGCTTCATGACTTGATATTTAGAGTTGGTCATTAGGTATTTCTCTATGTATCACCTATGAAAGAAGTGATGAGTTATGGGAGGAAGGGCAAGCTCAGTCCCAAATATATTGGATCTTTTGAGATTCTTTGCATAATTAGTGAGGTGGCATATGAGTTAGCCTTACCACTAGATTTTCTGTTGTCCATCTAATTTTTTATTTTTCCATGTTGCAGTGATATATTCCTTATCCATATAATGTATTTAGATGGGACTCATTCCAGTTAGATTTGCGGTTGACCTTTGTGGGGAAACCTGGGCTAATTTTAGCTAGTGATGTCAGGTGGTTGCGCACTGAGGAGATTCATGTAGTTAATATTCAATGGAGGTGCCTCCCAGTGAAAGAGGCCACTTGGGATATCAAGTGCAAAATGTGGACCTAATATCCTCACCTTTCCTAGACTATAGGTACATCCTAATCCTTAACTTTCATGGATGAAAGTTCCTTTAGTAGTGGATATTATAATGATTCTTCAAGCCATTTTCCATATTTCCACTTAGTTTCCCCATCAAATCTTTTCTATAGATGCCACAAGTCGTCTATGACTTGATGGAACTAAAAGTGTCATTACCTGGCAGTTCTTTTTGTTTATAGAGATGACTCCCTATTTTGAAGTTTTTATTGGTTCCAAATAGCCACCGAGCAAAACCTTTGGTTGAACGATCTTGAATGCAAATATTTATTATTCCAGTAGCTCTGGAATGTCGATTTTAGGCTACATAGACATTTAGTTTGGGTCTTGAGGCACCTACCTCATTTCAGCCTACTAGTTGAAAAGTTATGTAATTTGAAATTATGTGTGGGACTCACATTTTGTTGAAATGGCCTTAGATGGAAATTTTAATTGTGCCATTGCATAGAACATCAAATTTGGTAAGGTATCATATTTCATTTTCATGCACGAGATTCCAAATAAATCCCGAGCACAACATTGAAGTTTATCTCAAACATAGAAAATTTAGTACACCAGGTTACTGGTGCTTCCATGATCGCAGGCTATAAATCACGATCGTTAAGTGAGTTTTACATATGTATCATAATCGCAAGATGGATATCATAATTTCCAAGCCTGATTTATCTTTTGGCAAAAATTGTTATTATAATAGCCATAAATCGCAATTGGAGTATGTGATTTATGTTGGCACATTGCGACCGTGAGTCTTGACTTATAATATCAACACCCGATAACCTTGTATGGGTATAAATAGTCTATTTTTAGACCATTTTAGCCATTATTCATCCACTTCTAAGAGACATAAATCCCTAAATAGTGAGATATCTTGAAATTGAAGTTTGTGGGTGATTTGGGAGCTTGGATAACACCTTTTTATGCAATTATCTTATAATTTGTGTTAATATTTCACCCCTTTTCATGGTAGAATTTCCCCTTTCTTAATTAAAAATCCCTAAATGTTGGAGGCTTGATTTTATCCCTATATTAGCTCAGAATTCACCTATTTTTATGGGTATTGACCCCTTGAGCATGAGGGAACATAGGGTTAGTTTTAAAAATATGATTTTCCATAAACCCATATAGGATTTTGGGTGATTATTGCCCACGAAGAACAATAGTACAATATGGATATCATTATTATCATATAGATTAGTAGGATGTGATTTTGGTAGCTTGACATCTTGTGAAAGCCTCTTAGAAGGGAAAAATAGTTATTTAGCAGACCTTTTGTGCTTTCTTCTGTATCCAGGTCGGCTAGGTTTTACCTCTATTTAGATTGAGATAAGTCATAGTATGTTTATGATATTTTATTATACTTGGTATGCGTTTTAAGTGTTTGCATGCTAAATTGTAATACATTGGTTAGTTAGACCATTTAGGCTATTTTGGATACCATTTTGGGCAAAATTAGCCTAGTTAGTCATATAATAGGTGAAGTTTACCTTGTAGGTTCTTTTTTATGATGGAAATATCTTAGTTACTCAATTAATAAGGAGATTTCCATAGTCACTAGAGTTTAGGATGCAACTTACCCTAATTGTCATTACCTTAGGTTGAATTGACTTAGTTGGTCAATATTGGGATGAAGCACTATTCTAGGGCTAGTTATGTCTTGTTCAACATCTAATAGTGGACTTAGATACCTTATCTTATTCTAGGGTAGATTTTTCTTGATAAAGGATTCTGGGGGCTTCGAAGGGGGATCTTCGACCCATCTTTGGCCAAGACTTCTGATAATTATTAAAGACCTTTTAGATATTTGTGCATATCTATGAAATACTTATTGCGGTGATATCTCGACGCCTTGGTACTTGCTGGTTATAATGGATAACATTGAAAGTAATGCTGAATGATTATATGATAAATGAGTTATTGATTAGTCTTATGATGGACTATTGAATATGTAATTGATTGAGCTATTGAATATGTTATTGAATAAGCCTTTGATTGTGAGATTGATTAAGCTATTGATTATGCTATTTATTGGGCCATTGGGTTTGCTATTGACCAAGTTAGCATTCATGTCTATTGACTATATTACCGATCATTTTAATGACTATAGTAGTTATTATTCTAACGCCTATGTTAATGACCATGTCTAATGACTATTCTTGTGAATTTGCTATTTAGTATGTTAATGATCATGATTATTAACTACATCAGTGATTAATCTATGGATTATGTTATGTGTAAGATATTGACTAAGCTAGTAATAAACTATTTATTATGCTAATGATAAACCATTGACTATGCTATTGATGAGTTGTGGCCTACGTTGTTGATGATAATTATGAATTACACTAGCGATCTTGCCTATTTACTGTAATAGTGATTAGGATATTGATTATACTAAGAACTATGTTAATTGGTTATACTAACAATTATGATATTGATCTTACTAAAGACCATTCTTATAGATTTTATTAGCAATTATCTTATTGACCATGCTAAGGACCATGCTTATTGAATAAATTAGCGACCATGCTATCGATTATGCTAAGATCATGTGTATTTACTATATGGGAGATCATGTTATTGATTAAGCTACTGGTCATGGTAATGATGATATGATTCTCTATATAATTCTGGATATTTTTATGCTATGAATTACGCAATTATTGGTTCGTGTTCAAAAATTAATGATGCTATTGGTTATTGAGATCCATTATATTTTTAGAGGATGGCTATGATATTGATGATGATATTGATGATATTGGTGAGGATTATATTGTTGATGATATCATGTGATATCATTAATTATAGAGAAAAGACATCATTTCACCCCTAAATTTTTCCTCTCAACTTACTTTCTCCCTTAAACTAAACTTATAATTATTTACCTCCTTAACAGTTTTATAGTGAATTATTTTCAACCCTTAAGGCTGAACACAACTCTCACAACAGAGAATGTATTACACATGCCCATACATCAGCACCACATCAGAGCTACATAAAAAAAATATTTTTTAAAAATAATTATATGTATATATTATATTAAAAAGAAATCTTCTTCAACCCCCACCTTACTTCCCCCAACTACCCCCTCGCCCCCAACATGTTTCTTCATCAACCCCCCACCCCCATTCCCTCATCTACAACCATCCACCATTGGAATCAAATATGGAAAAAATGACTCAATGATAGATTCAAACCCATTGCACGTTCGACCAAATGCCTAAAAAAAATCCGAATCCAACCCACCACCTATTCAACAAACTGATATATTGATATCCGACCCACCACCTTATCATAAGATTTTTAACGTAGACAATTTAGTTAGTGGTTGATAAAGAAGTTCATAATAACTCATATATTGGCCAATAAATTTTATGGAAGTAGAGCACATGTTTTAGGAATTCGCAAAAGAATTGGAGATTCATAGCAGTTTAGGACTAGAAAATTACAATAATTTATTAAGTCATAGTACATTTTATGTGTTTCCCCCTACCTAATTGGAACATATTGATTGGTTGTGATTAACCCAACACCTATTCAACAAAATACCTCAATGGCCATCAACTCAATAAATAACATCAACTTTTCTTCAACAACAGATGAATCCCCCAACCCATTCGCCCTATTATACAAAATTAAATTCATCAAATTCAATGAATTCTTAATAAGCACAAGACATAATAACTGAGGAAAATTATAAAGGAGTTTACAATGACCTTTTTTGGTAGAAAACTATCAATCGAATTTTTAGTTAATGGGAATCAACATTGCTGGAATTTGTTGGGGTTTTGAACAAAAATGAGAATTAAGAACGACAATACAGAATTGAGAAGTATTGAAGTAATGGAGATCAAGTAAAGAATTTGAAATAATGAATGAGATAAGGGATGCCTCTTTTTAAGTTGTTAGATCTAATGACATTTTTGAATTTTGGTTGAAAAATATTATAGAAAGAAAAGAGGGGTGGGGTAATATGAGGAAGACGAAGTAAAGAGGGTACAAAGAGGTTGAAGAAAAGGGGGGAGGGGGTACATAGAAGATGAAGAAACTTGTCATGACCCGAACCAGGGCATGGCCATCATGAGCATTTCGAACCATGGAGGCTCGAAACACCCCTATCTATCTGGTAATCATGCATCTTATTCATATGATCAAAGTAATGTGGAAAAACACAATAATTCAGAAATATGGTCATAAATATGAAAAGAAATAATAACGGGGATATAAGGTTCCCTCAACATCAATTAACCTCTAAACAACTGTCTGCAAAAATCTCTAGCAAATGATTGAGTAAAGTAACCGTATAATAGCTGGGACAAGGCCCCTAGTAGACCCTAAAATTGAATATAAGATAAAACGACTGTAGGAAATAATACCTTCCAAAACATAAAAGGCTCACCGCTTGTCTCTGCAACTCTGTCTGAATGATCTACTGATTCTTTTAACCCCTGGACTGGGCCTCTGAACCTGTGAGGTTGGAGAGGGAAGGGGGTCAGCACAAAAGTACTGGCACACAGAGATATCAAAACAAAGTATAATATTTTTACAAAATATAGTTGAGAGCCATTATAAAGCAATTTCGTGTCAAATCATTTGAAAACACATGGGTGTAATGTAATAGTTTCTCAACAATAATGAAATGCAACTTAGCTAGGTGGAATACCCTACATAATTTACAGCAACTGTCTAACCTCGGTTGCCACAGATATTAGAGTATAAGTGAGGGAGAGACACTCAAGATCACATAGCATGGTGTCTCGACCCAATAGTAGTGCCCAAGATCACTTAGTCCGGGCTCCTACCTATAGTCTCAATTTGGGAATGACATGAAGTCAAGTACACAAGATCAATTAGCTTGGTACCAATATTTTGTGTTGGCAAACACGTTTTCCAGCGATGAGCACTTACATCTCAAATGCCTTCTTTGAGCATCCACCTTTCTCATGTAAAATCAATGCATTCAAATTTTATCTGATTCAATCACATATCATGTTCTGTAGGGTATCATCATACCCGACTTGCAAGTCATCAATATGACTTCCACATATGCATAATCATGTAAAAACCAAGGTGTTTCATCATTTACAAGTAGTGAACAATACTTAATTCAAATTCATGCTCTCTTTTGTTGATCACAATACGATATGGGGTATCAAGACATTATCATGGGAATTTGAAAGAAATTTATCATTCATATTTATCAAACTTCCAAGGAAAATCTCAAATCACATATGCATGGTTTCAACCATTGAAGTATATAGGCAAACAATTCCCATGACATAAAGAAAAATGACTTAGAAATCATATTGAAAGCAAGTTATTAGCATTTGATTGAAAATCCTCATTTAAAATCATGCATGTTCATAAAAACTACACCCATGAATTTTAGGATAACCCCACGTACCTCTATATACGAATATGATAGGTGCTTCTTGAAGACTACGTTGCAGAGATTCCAAATCTTCAATTTGTTTTGAAAACCCATGGTTGAATCTTAAACTATTTGGATTTTTATTTTGAAACCCTAGAGAGAGTTCTTGAACAATTTAGATGAATGAATGTGTATTTTGGGGTCTTTGGGAACTGAATTTCGTGTTTATGGCTAAATAAGGGTGGAAAAGGACCATTTTACCCCAAAAACGGAGTGTTTAAGTCACCTGAAACCTTTACATAGGCGGTGCCTATGCTATTGCCTATGTTTACATAGGCGGTGCCTACGCTATCGCCTATGTTTACATAGGCACCGCCTACTACTTTGAAAGACCATAACTTCTTGCTCGGGTGTCAGATTTTAGAAAAATTGGTATCGTCGGAAAGCTAACTCGAAGAACTATCATTTGACATATAGTAGGATCTCTAATTTGACATATACAGAGAGTTATGATTGATGGAAGCTGACAAAAATTACCACGTCCACTAAAACTTAATAGATTGAAATAGTTTCAACTCGTCCTTGAGTTGAAGGACCTCTATGGTCTAAATTAAAGCTTGAATAGATTCACACACTACGCAATTAATTAATATTACATATTTGCATAGGATTTATGGCTTTGGGATTATCAACGTATCGAAATCATGGTCTATATTGTAGCCCAAAATGCAGGGCGTTACATTATCTCCCCCTTGGGATCATTCATCCTCGAATTATAGGTAGGAACATATTGAAGCATAGAGGTATGGAATAACATGGACACGACATGTCCTCTAATAAAGAATACACTGATCTGAAATATGACCATATGGATGGAACTACTAATGTTCTGAATTCTTATATCAGACATGGATATCTGATGCATAGAATACACGACTGAAGCTACTCATAAGCTGAGTTCCCATAATGAACATGCATACCTGATGCATGGATTTGTTATTGAGTTGTTCTCATGAACGCAAGACTAAATACACTGATAAGCTAAACTTTTTCTATTGAACATGCATTTCTAATACATGCATATCTGACTGAACTGATGTATGAATGTATGATTGAATACACAATAATAACTGGTACGAAGCTTGTAATAAGAATCTATGCATGCAGCTGAATGGGGTATCTCCCCCTTGGGATCCTATGTCTCTCTATAAATGCTTAATTCGCTAAGATACTCGAAAAACTGAGGCGATGCACAGGGCACGTACAAATTGAATCATAACTGAATATTTGGAATCTGAATTTAATGCATGATGCATGAACTGGGCTATACTCATAAATACTAGTATACTCTATCTTGGAATAGTATTATGTCTGAGATTTTGAGTAACATGAATAAGTACAAAGACGAGAAAACAAGTCATGTGAATCTGACTGCTAAACTGGCTTATTGGCCATACAGACTGAATTATAGTACACCCTCATACTTAATTGGAGAATCTCTTCAGCACAATTCACTAAAGAAATTCTAGCGGTAATAGAGAGCCATGAATCTTGGGTATGGATTACATAAGACATCCAACTGAGGAAATCACAACATTGACACTACTCTGCAGTCTGGAATATAGACATATAACTCCTAAATTAGAATAGAATTTTAAGACCTTTGGCAATACAACTTCTTACTTTCAGGCTTAGAGCACTTGCCGAATATCCCTTAACTATACTATTCCGCATAAATATCATCTTCATTCAACTCAGCTTAAAATTCTCATATGAGCATTGACAAATCTTTCTACTAATGTCGAAAATAAATTAATCCCTTTGTCATGATCAAGCCTAACTCTGAGTCACCAAAAAAAATAAATACAACATGCCAGACCACGCTATTATTCTAAACCATATGATGCAATCTTCTATATCTCCTTTAAAGATCACATCCTAAGTATAACATGCCTTACCGCTTCAATGACTGCTCTAAACTCTTAATATGAAGTCTCTATTGTATATTACGACCTTCCACTACAATCCCAAAACATCATTCAAGCCTATTTTATAACCACATGTTGACTTCAAGGCAACCACCCATAAATACATACTTCACATAGTTTCTAAACTATTGTCAATATAACTCCCACGCGCTACCTTAAGACATACACACACAAACTTTTCCACTAACCATCACATGTATCAAAGACTTGGCCCCAAATATTACTTCATACTTATGGCCGTATCTAAACAAGCATACTATGATCTTCCATCAACAAGAACATTTTCATCATCACCACTATCATTGCATAGGGCGGGTCACAAAAATGTTAAAACATAAGACCCTGAAACATAAAAATATTTTTATACGGGACTGAGCATACTATAAATTATGAGTACATGTGTCATGATTTGCATGACCTCAACTAGAGTTCATAACATATAGAATGTGATTCTGACTACTTGAATGAACTAGAACCCATTATCTCGGAACTAGAAGAGTACGTGACTCTCTATCATATACATGAACATCAACTATGATTATTGGACTGACATGTAAGGCATGAGCATGTATTGGGATCACTAAAAAATACTGAGATAGGAATGGGTTGAGTCACACCCTCCCTTCCTGACATTCTATACCGTTATGACATCACTACTAGAATCTGAGAGCCTAACTTGGTTACTTGTTCTATCATCTCCCCATTGGCTTTAAGCCATCATCTCAAGCTTGGGAGATCCCTTACTAGAATTTAAGCTTAACTGCACTCACTGCACTCTATGGTCTAAAATATGACAATATACAAAATTAATAGAACTTAACCCAAAAGACCAGACATGAAAGTGGAAAGCCCACTGCTAATACAACTTTTTGAGATATGCTCTATATTTCGATAGCCCCAATAGTCATTGTATAAGGCTTGCACACTTATTTCTATCGGTTCGACCTTCAAAACTCAAACTTAGATTCTAACACTTAACATGGCTATTTAGATCACCATATGCCATATAACTAGTCTTTCTCCACTTAACAATTCAATGGTACCACTATGCATACAAATTATGTAATAGTCTTAGAAAAATATGCCGCAACCTCATATCACCTTGGCATACTTTTACACCATACCTACAATATTATACTTCATTACGAATCAATTTAAAATTAAGCCATTTCCTACACCGTTCAAGCCTATTAGATCACTTTCATATAACTAACATCATTGATCAAGAAATCATCATATCCACCTTTATGAACTTTAATTATACAAACTTTATGACTAGTGCTATGCATGATTTACAACCCAACATTACACAAAATTTTCACTTGGAAACTATAAATAAATATCGCGAAACACTAGTGCACTAGAACTTCATAACCACAATAATCGATCATGACCTAACAGTTTTCCTTATCATAATCCGTTAGCATGTACTATTTCAGCACCTCAAGCCTACTAATTTAATCCCACAAAACATGCATCATCAAACTCTTGCCACTATTTACCACCACACTATTTAAATTCAAGCCTATAGTTTAGTATCAATCATCTACCACCAATGAAGAATGAAACATAATATAAATATACTAATCCATCAAATTGGGACATTCTACCCAAATATCTCAAAAATCTACTACATACCTTCTCACAAGTAGCACTTGTTTACAACTACCAATGAAAGGAGGGTCAAGGGGGTTAAAGCCTCATAATAGACATGGTCAACCTTATCCTTATATTATAACCCTGTACAATCGTATCTACTTATACTAGTTTCTCACATAACAATTACTTACCCAAGCGTACATTTATACTACCTTCAATTCCTCAAGCAACCATGAGTCTATAATTATAACTTACTCGCTAATATAGCCATTTTCACATTCAAGCAACCAACAAATAACCCTGACCAATAACTTCATATCTACCTTCTACTAATAAAACACAAGGACAAATCACTTCATTACCAACTCTATCTCATGTAAACAGATTCAACCATACATATGTTAAACCAACGAAAGAACAACAAGTTGGACAACAAGTTGCTAGTGAATCAAAATAGGCCTCACACAGCTTCACTAGACTTTGGTTTTGTATTTTGAACAAGAAAATGGGATAAATGATAAGTTAACTATGCTAGTGAATTAAAAAAGCCCCACACGGCTTCACTAGACATTTTAGTTTTATCTACACAATGATAAAATATTTTCAAGAGATAGAAACTTGTCACACAAAATTAGCTACATCACGTTTCATGTTAATTAGGATAACCCCATATACCTCTATATGCAAATATGATAGGTGCTTCTTGAAGCCTACGTTGCGGAGATTCCAAATCTTTAATTTGTTTTAAAAACCCATGGTTGAATCTTAAACTATTTAGGTTTTTATTTTGAAACCCTAGAGAGAGTTCTTAAACAATTTGGATAAATGAAGGTGTATTTTGGGGTCTTTGGAAACTAAATTTCATGTTTATGGCTAAATAAGGATGGAAAAGGACCATTTTGCCCCAAAAATATAGTATTTAAGTCACCTGAAATCTTTACATAGGCAGTGCCTATGCTATCACCTATGTTTACATAGGCAGTGCCTATTCTATCGCCTATGTTTACATAGGTGCCACCTATTACTTTGAAAGGCTATAACTTCTTGCTTGGGTGTCGGATTTTAGCAAAATTGGTATCGTCAAAAGCTAACTCGAAGACCTATCAATTGACACATAGTAGGCTCTCTAATTAAATATATACAGAGAGTTATGGTTGATGGAAGCTGACACAAATTACAACATCCACTAAAACTTAATAGATAGAAATAGTTTCAACTCATCCTTGAGTTGAAGGACCTCTATGGTCTAAATTCAAGCTTGAATAGATTCACATACTATGCAATTAATTGACATGCCATATTGGCATAGGATTTATGGCTTTGGGATTATCAACACATCAAAATCATGGTCTATATTATAGCCTAAAATGCGGGGCATTACAAAACTGAGGGGGAGGGGGGTTCAAAAGAAGATAAAGAAAAAAGGTAGGGGTAAGAGATAGGGGTAGGGCTGTATGAAGAATTAATATGGGTGGGTTTTTTCTAAGAAAAAAAGTGGAACCATTTCTATTATTAGTAAAATATATATTTTTTTAAAAAAAAATGTCATGTCAACATTAGGGGCTATATTAATACACTATAAAGATGTTAAAGGGAGTAAATAAATGAAATCTTAGTTTAAGTGCTAAAGTAAGTTGAGCAGAAAAGTTCAATGGTAAAATCATGTTTTTTCTCTTAATTATACTTACCCATTCTAGTCTAGATATACTCATTATACTATGATGGCATACTTATTATGGTAAGACAATATCAGAGTGAGAGATTGACAATTCATTAGTTGATCAATGATGATTAGTTGATAAAATATGATTAGTTGATATATAAGGATTAGTTATTACATGATGATTAGTTGATAAGTGTTTATCCATTGATAAATAATGACCACGGAACATCGATGGTTGGTGTGGCATGGATGGATGCTAGTTGTATCATAAGAGCTAATAATGATGGTGGTGAGTTACTGTATCTTTTTTGTACCCTCTAGGATCACGGTGGCTTGCAATGGGTTATTTACTTTTCCACACTAATTGGCATATGGGGGCAAGTTCTATAGCTATGATTGCATATGTTTATGACTTAAATATGTTTTATTTTGATTTATTTACTTATTTTTGTGCAACAATGATGATGTTGATTCAGGTTCATCTCTACCTTTACTCAGTTATGTTATCTCATATTTTATCGTACTTGTATCTTGATTTTGCTACATTAGCCGATGATACCTATTGAGTACCCATAGTTTTGGTACTCATACTATAGTTATGTATCTTTTTGGTGCAGATTCAAGTATTAGTTGCCACAGTTTATCGACATATATATTGTGTTGATATTAGTAGATAGGGTGAGCTCTTGGAGTCAGGGTCACCCATTTTCTTCTATCTTTTTATCTTTAATCTTTTGTGTCAAGAAATATGTTATGGTCTATTTTATTTACTTGGGTTGTATTTATAGTTGCTCTTGTATTGTCTCTACTAGTTTGTGGGATGGTATCTAATTATTGACTATCTTTTATTTATTTCTATCACCTTATTTACTTATAAGTTGTTCTTTTTTATTTTGACTATATGGTGCATATTCAACTGAGTTAACCCATTATGATAAGCTTCAGGTTAATGTTGTCTTACCTTCTGGCGGGATAGAGTAGATTCCATAATGACTTGTAAATCAGGTTATGACAGACATCTAGGTAGGCTAGGCTTACGTTCTTCATATATTGAGATATCTCATAGTATGATTATCATATTATGCTAGATATAGGGTGATATTATTATTATTCTCGAATGTTAGAGTTATCTTGGGATTAAGTATATATGCCATTATGTGTATATACTCTTGTTGGTGATTCTTTATTAGGGAACAAGGTTTTCAGATCATGTGTTGTGGCTTTCAAAATATTGATACCAATGTTGATCTTATTATTTTAGACATGGTATATTTTGATGTGATTCAAGGCATGGACTGATTATCCCACTATCATGCAGTCCTAGATTGTTTTGCCAAGACCATTACCTTAGCCGTCCCTGATATAACCCCAATCAGGAGGTAAGAAGTTGTCAGCCATGAGCCGATAGGGATTATTTCTAACATTTGGGATGGGAGGCTTATTTTAAGGGGTTATGAGTCATATCTCGCTTATATTCGTGATGTTAGTGTGGAGAGTCTGTTGCTTGACTCTCTTCTTATGGTTCATAAGTTTTTTGATGTTTTCCCTACCAATTTACCTAGCTTTCCTCCCGAGTGTAATATTAAGTTTCTAATTAATCTTGATCCAAACACCCAAACTATTTTTAAGGAACCTTACCATGTGACTTTTGATGAGCTTAAGGGGCAGTATTCTCAGCCTTAGAATCTTCTTAGTAAGGTTTTCATTAGACCGAGTGTGTCTCCTTTGGATCTTCTATGTTTTTTATGAAAAAAAAGATGGCTCCATTCGTATGTTTATTGATTATAAGCAGCTTAAAAAGGTTACGCTGAAGAACCATTATCCTATACCTCACACTAATGTTTTGTTTACCCAGCTTCAGGGAGCAGCGATGTTCTCTATGTTTGATTTGAGATACGATTATAATAAATTTAGTATTTGAGTTGAGGATATTCATAACGATAGCCTTTAGGACCTATTATGGTCATTATGAATTCTTGGTGATATCGTTTAGGTAGTCTAATGACCTAACCACGTTTATGACTTGATTAACCATGTGCTCAGGCCTTATTTTAATTCTTTTGTGATTGTGTTTATCAACTTCATCCTTGTGTATTCTAGGAATAGAGAGGAGCACAGAGCACAAGTATCATTTGAGGATTGTGCTCTAGGCTTTGAGAAATTATGTGTTTTGTTGCCAAATTCTCTAAGTGTTAGTTTTGGCTTGAGTAGATGGCATTCCTTAGAAATATAGTATCTAAAGATGGGATTATAGTAGACCTAGTAAAGTTTGAGGCCATTCGTGATTAAGTTAGGATTAGATATCTGACTGAGGTTCGTAGCTTCATTAGTTTGGAAGATTATTATAGATGGTTTGCTTAGAGTCTTACTACTAAGTGGTGCCGATGAATAGATTGACTCGGAAAGAGGTTCCTTTCCTATAGTCTGAGGAGTGTGAGTCAAGCTTTGGTAAGATCAAGGTATTTCTTACTTTGACTCCCATTTTAGCTTTTTATGTGGAGGGCGAGGGATTCACCATTTATCGTGATACTTATAGTGTTGGTTTGGGTTATGTATTGTTATAGCCAGGTTATTTATTGTTAATCTGTTGAGCCATCTCTAAGTGCACAAGTGCAACCACCCAACTTATGATTTTGATTTGGTGGCGGTAGTTTTCGCGTTTAAGATTTGGAGGCATTATTATTATGGTGTACATTGAGATATCTTCATAGATCATTGTTATCTTCAACATCTTATGATCCAGAGAGAGCTTAATTGTAATACCCCGCAAAGTTCAGTCCTAGTCTGAGCCTCAGAGAGTTTTTGGAAAAACGAAAATCTGTGTCTAAAAGTTTCAGAAATATTTTCCTAAGTATGAAACACTTTGAATCATGTTGTATTTCTCTAATTTAAACTTTTTGTCATGTAGAGCATTGAATAAGATTTCCATAGATACCAATTTCATCAAAATTCAACATCGGACGAGAGAGTTATGGCGGTTTTACTAAACGGTATCGGAATCGCCCAGGTTTGACGGTCGACCTAGAAGACCGCCAAGTCCTTGGTGGACCATCAAGTGTCTCGTCAGGCCAAGATAGAACATCCCATTTCTATCCCCCGAGTGACGGCCAAAGTGGTGGAAAGACAAAAAGTTAACGGTCCATCAAGGGGTCCGTCAGGTCAAAATAGAATGGCCCATTCCTAACCCTCGGGTTTCTGACAATCTGGTGAACCGTCAGATTCCTGACGCACCATCACGTCGAGGTAGAATGTCCCAGTTTCTGCACTCGAGTGACAAAAGACTTGGTGAACCTTCAGTCCCTCTGACGGACCGTCAGATCGACCGTCACAGACCCCGATCAGTAGTTTTCAACTTTTTTTTAAAGGGCATTTTGATCCTTTCCACTCTATCCCTATCCTCTATAAATACCCCCTTAAGGGTTGAAGGCCTCATTTCTTTTCTCTTCTTTCACCCAAAAACTAGGGTTTCCAAAATCAAAAAATTCTCTCTTCTTCCACCAAAAATTTAGAGAGAATCAAGAGCAAAATTCAAGAATTCTTCTGAAGGCTTTCAAGAAAGAGTTTCCCAAGGTATGTAGATGTTGATTCTTGGGTCCCTTTTATCCAAGAAGCTCAAATACCTTTTTCTAAATCTCTAAGATTTATGTTTATGAATTCTTTTTTTTTATGATTCTTGTGAGTTGAAATTGATCCTCTTGCTATGATTGAGTTGTGGTTTATGTTTGTCTACAATATTATCAATCTTTGGCCTTAGTAGGTGGTATTTGTGTGGTAAATGGATTATGTACTTGTTATTGATGTTGAATGACCTCCCAAGATAAGATACTTATGTGATTTGTGCGAATCTATGATAATATATGAGTGGAAACACGTAAATTTGGTTGTTCATGATGAGTAGTTGGGTTATTATACTTATGCCTAAGTTGTGCATGTGAGGTGTTCGATAAAATGTCTAAGAGACTAGAAATTAAGCATTGTAGTTAAATCATGATCTAATGACTATTAAGATATGATTATGTTTTACGATTGTTGATGTTTTCATAACTTCTGGGGGTAGAATTGGTTGATTTAGAAGAGTATGTCTCCCATAGGTTGATAAAAGCTTAGGAGAAGAATATGGGCCATTATAGCATGTTGAATAGGAAGCCCCAAATTGTGAGCTAGTCTATGCATGCCTAGTGTTTGATAAAATGACCAAGTGAAAGAATTATTCCATGCTAGTAGGAAATTCCCAAATAAGTGTGAACCTATGCATATCTAGTGTTTTTTGAAGGACCTTAGTGAACGAGTGGAGATGTGATGGTTGTAAATTCCCCATTATGTGCCCTTTGATATATGCTAAGTTTTTAATATATGCCAAGTGATTAGCAAGTAAGCTATGACATGATAGTATGAAGTTTCCCAAGAGGTGTAAAATCCAAATACATGTTAAGACCCATATAGGTATGAAATAGTTGAGGTAAAACCTTGCTGAATGGAGTACGATCTAATAACATATTTTCTCTATGTTATTATGTGATTAATATCCCGAGATGCATTAATAATTGTGATGATGCATTAATGATGGTGACGATTAAGGTATGATTGCGATAATACATGAATGATTGCGATAATATATGAATGATTGTGATGATGAATGAATGATTGTGTTGATGCATGAATGATTGTTATGGTGAATGGATGATCATGATAATGTGAGAATGATTATGTTTTACTTTTATATTATCAAGTCCTAGGGTATTTATACCCAACAATAAAGCTGTTGTTTAGAGCCCATGTCAGTTTCGCAATAATTCCAATTGAGCCACGATTCTCAGAACTCAGTGAACTATAGAACTATGTATCTTTAGACAAGTGCAGAGCTTAATTAGGCTCTGTAATCTCACTTATGTCTGTAATATCTGTATCACTAGTAATCTAACCTCCGTCCTATAATCAGCTCAGATATAATAGTATTCAAGTGATTCAATTCTAATCTTAGAAGCAATTTGAATAATCTATTCAAGCACTACATCGTCAGTCAGATTCTATGATTTGATACCTTTCCGTCAGATACGGAACTAAGTAATCTCAGCGTAACTCAGTCAGATTTCTTGAGAAATATAATTAGTATCAAATTCAGCTTAGTCTATGTTCAGTAAAGAATCAAATCAGTGTCTTTCAGTTGGGAATAGAAACTAGCACCGAGCGAGCTCAAGAATGGGGACTCACCTACTAGTAGAGGGTGTTATCCTTATATGCGATCCTTGTGCTCTAGAACTATGTAGCCAGCATAGGTTGACATATTACACCTACTAGATGAGGGTGGATGAGAGACATCATACCTGCTAGATGAGGGTAGATGAGGTGGCTTTGACCTATTAGATGAGGGCTCCACCATTATCGTATGAGGACCTGATAGATGAGGGTCATATAAGGATATGGTCTTTACCCATTGCATGGTATTGACACCCTCCCAACCGGGGGTAAAGTTTGGACCCCTAAGAGATAATAGGGGCATATCAGTTAAGTAACTACTTCCCACAGTCTCAGTTTCAGAATCAGTCTCAGACTTCAAGAAAGAGCTCAGTTAAGAGTACAGAACTTAAGGCTATTAGATACAGGCCATTAAGTATGATTACTTGCTAATTCAAAGATCCATTGCTAGATAGGCTAATCTCAAAATCATTTATAAAGAAGTATTGTTATCCACACACTCAAAGATAACCTGTCAGATAGGGTTGCTATCCATTTCAGAAGCTTCAGATACTCGTAATCTCAGTATGTTTAGAGATTTTAGAGCTCACTCCTTGATAAAAGTGCATCCATATTTACCAATTATCAATATCAGATAAGTCAGTAATTCAGTATCTCAGTGTCAATAGTGACTTCAGTTTGCAGGAAAGTGGTATGTGAGTTCCAGTCTCTAGAGTTGTGATGATTGTGATTATGACCTGTGCATTAATGTATGTATTCTCGTGTGACGTTTTCATGATTATTCAGTTTACACATTGTGCATGCATGAGCCCTTGCATTTAGCCTTACCTCATCTACATACTCGATATATTTTTGTACTAACGTATTTGCGCCATGGTGTTTTTATTTGACAATATAGTTTCAGAGGCACAGGATTTAGAGTTTCCTCAGCAGTTCAGTCCCAGGTAGCAGTAGTAGTAGTGAGTCCTCTTCATTCGAGGACGAATCTCAGTTTACTATTATTATATCAGATTTTGTTTATATTCTCAGTTGGCAAAGTTAGTTGAGGACATGTCCCATCAACTCCATAGTTCAGATAGTTTAGAGGCTTTATAGACGGATGTTAATATATTAGTATTTAGTTTGCAGTTTGAGTATATACAGATGTGTTGAACCTTATGGTCAGTTTCTGCATTTATTTTAGATATTATGCAGTGTAAAGGTATAGATATCAGTAAAGGGTTAGCTTACGATCCTTTGGGTCTATAAGCACCGTGTGACGTCACGAGATGGGATCTAAGGGCGTTACAAACTTGGTATCAGAGCCTAAGATTCAATAGTGTCTTAAGGAGTCTTAAAATCCGCATCTAGTAGAGTCTTATGCATGGGTGTGTAGCGCGCCACATTTATGTACAAGAGGCTACAGGATGTACTTAAGAGTAATTCCTCTTCTTTCAATATTCAAATTGTGCGAGTGACAATGAGCTCAAGTGTTTACTCAATCTAATCCACTTGTTTCTTTCATTTACAGAGTATGCCTCATCGCAAAGATTTTATCCATGGGGTTGATGACCAGCCCCTCAGCTAGTAGATCCTGAAAATGAGAGTGTGACACATGTAAAGTTTCGGGCAGCTTTCCAGGTGCTAGACCGAGCTGTGACTAATGTTCATGGGAACCATCAGGCTGTAGTCCCACCTCAGCAAGATGAGGATTCTGCCGCAGCCAGGATTAGAAGCTTCATGAGAATGAACCTGCCCGAATTATTTGGGTCAGTAGTAGGTGAGGATCCGCAGTTGTTTCTTGAGGA
The DNA here is from genome assembly GCF_002878395.1 of Capsicum annuum. Lineage (NCBI taxonomy): Eukaryota > Viridiplantae > Streptophyta > Magnoliopsida > Solanales > Solanaceae > Capsicum > Capsicum annuum. The sequence continues at coordinate 806,919 of NW_025834755.1, forward strand.
GGTGAAGAAGATCATACAGATTATACATGTGTCAGAGGAGGAGAGTGTTGAGTTAGCATTATATAGATTGAAAGATATTGCTCATGATTGGGTAGTGATGTGGGAGAAGAGTAGAGGGGAGAATGCAGCTCCTGTAACTTTGTAAGAGTTTCAGAGTGCCTTTCTAGATAGATTTTTCTCGCTAGAGATGAGAGAGGCTAAGGTAGAGGAGTTCATGAACCTAAGGCAGGGTTCCATGACCATGAAAAGGTATTGTCTTAAGTTTAACCAATTAGCTAAGTATGCTCCTGACTTGGTAGCTGACCCTAGAGCGAGTATGAGTAAATTTTTTCTGGTGTATCGAGTTATGTGTTGAAAGAGTGTAGAGCTACCATGATCAATAGAGATACGGACCTTTCTAGGCTAATGATTCAAGCACAACAGATTGAGGCAGATAAGATGAATGAGAGAGAAAGAGGGAGTAAAAGAGCCAAGACAGATAGTCATGGTCTCTCATAGTCGGGGTCTCAAGGTGGTAGTAGTTCTCAGTATGGTCGAAGATTTTTAGTTCCAGCTTCGTCTTCAGCTAGTGTACTCGCATCTGTGTTTAGGGGTTTTAGAGTTGAGGAAGCGCCAAGCTCCAAAGCCTAGAGTAGTACTAGTGGAGTTCGTACTTACCCATTATGTGAAGAATGTAGTAAGAATAATAAGGGTGTATGTAGAGCCGGTAGCGATGTGTGCTTTGGATGTGGCGAGACCGGCCATAAAGTCAAGACTGTCCTAAGCCAGGTCCACAAAGTCAGCTTAGTTATCCTTCGGGATCTCCTTGATTGGGAAAGATCCCATGAAATAGACCCGGGTAAGTTATGAGCCCTTCATTATTATAATATGCATTATTAGATATTTTGCTTTCATTTTGAGGTTATATGCTAGCATGAGTCATACCCGAGTTTCAAGTCTTAGTAGGTCAATTATGACCTAGTCATAGCTACCTCACACACCGCTCCAGTATTTAAGTGGTGTGTTTAGCGAGATATAGAGTCCCAATGGGGAGATACCCCATAGTATCATGATGTTTCATGCCAATAGATTCATCCCAATACATGATTAAATTTCCTGTATAAAGTTAGCATTAGTCATTATTGCAGTGTCAAGTCGTGCTTTCAGAAGTCATCTTAGCCGGACATTCATGCATTAGATATGCACATTTAGTAGAAAGTGTTTAGCTAGTCAGTATGTGTTCAGTCGTGTATTCATGAGATCATTTCGGTTATGATTCCACGCATTAGATATGCATATGTGTTACGAGAATTCATCTATGAGTAGATTCAGTCGAGTATTCCTTGCATCAGATATGCATGCCCAGTGTGAGAACTCCGTATGTTAGTCGTTCCAGTTTTGTAGTCACGCCTTAAGATGTTTTTGTGTCTTGAATAAGTTTTGTTGATCCATATTCTTAGTCTATCAAATCTACATTCGAGGATGAATGTTCCCAAAGGGGAGATAATGTAATACCCCGCAAAGTTCTCTCCTAGTCTGAGCCTTAGAGCATTTTTGGAAAAACAAAAATCTAAGTCTAAAAGTTTCAAAAATATCTTCCCAAGTATTAAACACTTTGACTCATGTAGATCATTGAATGAGCTTTCCATCGATACCAATTTCACCAAAATCCGACATCAGACGAGGGAGCTATGGCCGTTTTACTAAACGGTATCAAAATCGCCCAGGTTTGACGATCGACCTGGCGGATCACCAAGTCCTTGGTGAACCGTCAAGTGTCCTGTTAGGACAAGACAGAACATCCTATTTCTGGCCACCGAGTGACGGCCAAAGTGGTGGACCGTCAAAATGTTGACAGACCGTCAAAGGGTCCGTCAGGTCAAAACAGAATTGCCCATTCTTGACCTTCGGGTGACGGACGATCTGGTGGACCGTCAGATTCCTGACGGACCATCAAATTCCTGACGGACCATCACTTTGAGGCAGAATGTCCCAATTTTGGCACTCAAGTGACGAACGACTTGGTGGACCATTAGTCCCTCTGACGAACCGTCAGATCAACTGTCACAGACCCCAATCAGCAGTTTTCAACTCTTTTCTTTAAAGGACATTTTGGTCTTTTCCACTATTTTCCCAACCTTTATAAATACCCACTTAAGGGTTGAAGGCCTCATTTCTTTTCTCTTCTTTCACCCAAAAACTAGGGTTTCCGAAATAAAAAAATTCTCTCTTCTTCCACCAAAAATTTAGAGAGAATCCAGAGCAAAAATCAAGAATTCTTCCGAAGACTTTCAAGAAAGAGTTTCCCTAAGGTATGTAGTTGTTGATTCTTGGGTCCCTTTCATCCAAGAAGCTCAAATACCTTTTTCTAAATCTCCAATACTTATGTTTATGAATTTTTTTTTATGATTCTTGTGAGTTGAAGTTGATGTTCTTGCTATGATTGAGTTGTGGTTCATGTTTGTCTATGAGATTATAAGGCCTTGGCCTTAGATGGTGGTATTTGCGTGGTAAATGGATTATGTACTTGTTTTTGATGTTGAATGACCTCTAAAATGGGATACTTATGTGGTTTGTATGAATCTATGATAATATATGTGTGGAAACACGCAAATTTGGTTGTTCATGATGAGTAGTTGGGTTATTACACTTATACCTAAGTTGTCATGTGAGGTGATCGATAAAATGTTTAAGAGACTAGAAATTAAGCATTGTAGTTAAATCATGATCTAATGACTTTTAAGATACTATTATCTGTTATGATGGTTGATGTGTTCATGACTTCTGGGTGTAGAATTGGTTGATTTAGAAGAGTATATCTCCCATAGGTTGATAAAAGCTTAGGAGAAGAATATGGGCCATTATAGCACGCTGAATAGGAAGCCCAAATTGTGAGCTAGTCTCTGTATGCCTAGTGTTTGATAAAATGACCAAGTGAATGAATTATTCCATGCTAGTAGGAAATCCCCAAACAAGTGTGAACTTATGCATATCTAGTGTGTTTTGAAGGACCTTAGTGAACGAGTGGAGATGTGATGGTTGTAAATTCCCCATTATATGCCCTTTGATATATGCTAAGTTTTTAATATATGCCAAGTGATTAGCAAGTAAGCTATGACATGATAGTATGAAGTTTCCCAAGCGGTGGGAAATCCAAATACATGTTAAGACCGATATAGGTATGAAATAGTTGAGGTAAAACCTTGCTGAATAAAGTACGGTCTAATAGCATATTTTCTCTATGCTATTATGTGATTAATATCCTGAGATTCACTAATAATTATGATGATGCATTAATGATGGTGATGATTAAGGTATGATTATGATAATACATGAATGATTATAATAATGAATGAATGCTTGTGTTGATACATGAATGATTGTGATGGTGAATGGATGATTGTGATGATGTGAGAATGATTATGTTTTACTTTTATGTTATCAAGTCATGGGGTATTTATACCCCATAATGGAGCTATTATCTAGAGCCCGTGTCAGTTTCGCTATAATTCCAATCGAGCCACGATTCTAAGAACTCAGTGAACTATAGAACTATGTGTCTTCAGACAAGTGTGGAGCTTAATCAGGCTCTGTAATATCTTTATCGCTAGTAATCTAGCCTCCGTCCTATAATTAGCTCAAATCTAATAGTATTCAAGTGATTCAATTCTAATCTCAGAAGCAATTTGAATAATCTATTCAAGATCTGCATCGTCAGTCAGATGCTATGATTTGATTACTTTCCGTCAGATACGGAACTAAGTAATCTCAGCGTAACTCAGATAGATTTCTTGAGAAATATAATTACTATCAGATTCAGATCAGTCTAAGTTCAGTAAAGAATCAAATCAGTGTCTTTCAGTTTAGAGTAGAAGCTAGCACCGAGCGAGCTCAAGGATAGGGACTCACCTAATAGTATAGGGTGTAATCCTTAGATGCTATCCTTGTGCTCCAGAACTATGTAGCCACCGTAGGTTGAGACATCACACCTTAAAGATAAGGGTGGATGAGAGACATCATACCTACTAGATGAGGGTAGATGAGGTGGCTTGACCTATTAGATGAGGGCTCCACCATTCTTGTATGAGGACCTGATAGATGAGGGTCATATAAAGATAAGGTCTTTACCCGTGGCATGGTATTGACATCCTACCAACCAGGGGTTGAGGTTGGACCCTTAAAAGAGAGTAGGGGTATGTCGGTTAAGTAGCTACTTCCCACAGTCTCAGTTTCAGAATCAGTCTAAGACTTCAAGAAAGAACTCAGTTCAGTGTACAGAACTTAAGGCTGTTAGATACAGAATATTAAGTATGATTACTTACTAATTCGAAGATCTGTTGCTAGATAGGCCGATCTCAGAATCATTTATGAAGAAGTATTATTATCCACAGACTCAAAGATAACCTGTTAGATAGGGTTGCTATCTGTTTCAAAAGCTTCAGATACTCGTAATCTCAGTATGTTCAAAGATTTCAGAACTCACTCCTTGATGAAAGTGCTTCCATATTTTCAAATTATCAATATCAAATGAGTCAGTGATTCAGTATCTCAGTGTTAATAGTGATTTCAATTTGTAGGAAAGTGGTATCTGAGTTCCAGTCTCTAGAGTTGTGATAATTGTAATTATGACCTGTGCATTCATGTATATGTTCTCATTCGACGTTTTCATGATTATTCAGTTTACACATTGTGAATGCATAAGCCCTTTCATTTAGCCTTACCTTGTCTACATACTCGGTACATTTTTGTACTGACGCATTTGCGCTATGGTGTTTTTTTGACACCATACTTTCAGAGGCACAAGATTTAGAGTTTCCTCAGCAGTTCAGGCCCAGGTAGCAATAGTAGCAGTGAGTCCTCTTTCTTTAATGACGAATCTCAATTTACTATTATTGCATCAGATTTTGTTTATATTCTTAGTTGACGGAGTTAGTTGGGGACATATCCCATCAACTCCATAGTTCAGATATTTTAGAGGCTTTTCAGACGGATGTTGATGTATTAGTATTCAGTTTCCAGTTTGAGTATGTACAGATGTGTTTAACCTTATGGCCAGTTTCCTCATTTATTTCAGATATTATGCAGTGTACAGGTATAGATATCAGTAAAGGGTTAAATTCCATTCAGTGTCGAGTGGTTAGCACATATCTATGTTAATGAGATAGTCCATTTGCATGGTGTCCTTATATCTATCATTTTAGATCGAGATTCAATGTTAACTTATTCCTTTAGGAGAGTTCTTTAGTAGGTGTTGGGTACTCAGGTTGATATTAGTATAACCTTCCATACTTAGACTGATGGGATATTCTCGAGGTTCTCGAGGATATTCTCCACGCCTTTGTTATGGATTTTTGAGATCAGTGGAGTAACACATAGCCTTGACAGATTTCTCATTAATAATAATTAACATTTGTGAATAATGATGGCTCCTGTTGAGTCTTTTTATGGTAGGAGGTGTAATTCTCTAATTTGATGGTTTGAGACATCCGATACAAGTCCTCTTAGCATAGATTTGATTTAATAGTCGTTGGAAAAAGTCAGGGTGATTCAAGAAAGGTTGAGGGCATCTTAGAGTAGGTAGAAGGCTTATACAGATCATAGACTGCGTCCCTTTAAATTTGGACTTGGTGACCAATTATTCCTTTGTTTATCGTCTAAGAAGGGTGTGATTAGGTTCAGAAGGAATGGCAAGCTTAGCCCCAATATATTGGACCCTTTGAGATTCTTCGCACAATTGGTATGCTGGTTTATGAGCTAGACTTTACCCAAGATTTTGTTGTTGTCCATCTAGTTTTCCTGGTTTTTATGTTGTGGGGATATATTCTTGACCCATATCATATGCTTAAATGGTATTCAGTTTAATTAGGTGAGAGGTTGACCTTTTTGGAGGAACTATGTTTGTGTTGGCTAGTGATGTCAGGACGTTGTGCACTCTAGAGATTCAAATATTTCAGGTTCAGTATAGGAACCACCCATTAGAGAAGGCTACTTGGAGAGTGAGATCGAGATGTTAACCTAGTATCCTCACTTGTTTGTGGCTTGAAGTATATTCTAATCCTTTACTTTTGCGGAGGAATGTTCTTTTAGTAGTGGATATGTGTCATGACCTGAACCAAGGCCTGACCTTGACGAGATCTCAAGTCCGCTGCGGAACAAAGTCCATCCCCTTTGCCTAGTCAAACAGAACTAAACATACTAGAAGCGGAAGAATACCGAAGATATAACAAGATAGAACAATCAATAATAAGTAAAGTTTTAAGAAATCAACTTATATACCAATCCACAGTAATCTACAAGCCTCTGAACAAACCAAAACGGATCTAAGTAAGGACATGCCCCTGATGATAGCCAAAAGAACCAATAGAAGAGTTCTAACACACAAATGAAACAACAACAATGACAACAACAACATACCCAGTGTATTCCCACCTAGTGGGGTCAGGGTAGAGTGTACGCGTTCCATACCACTACCTCAGTTGAAGTAGAAAGGTTGTTTCTGATAGACCCCCCTTCTTAGAATCAATAACAATATAAAAACACAATACATAAATTCATATATACTTGTACAATATTCAAATTAAACTAATAACGTTAGCCACAAGATAATACTAAAACTATAAATTCGAAATAATAGACAACACTCAACACCTACGAATAAGAAACTTCAGACACAAATACAAAACACTCCCTTGCTGTTACTGACTTCCTCCCACCCCTAACCCTCTACCCTAATCCTCATCCTCCATATCTTCCTATCAAGGGGCATGTCCTTCAGAAGTTGTAACTACTCCATATCATGATGAATCAACTCCTTCCCCAATACGATGCGTGACATCCTCGTCACTTTCACCATAGCCCTAAATCATAGACCCCAAATACTTGAAACTCTGCCTCTTCTGAATGGCCAAAAATCCAGTTTCTCAACCACGTCAGTCTCCTGTGACATATCAATAAACTTACACTCCAATTACTCCGTCTTTATTTGGCTCAACCGAAATCCTTTAGACTCAAGGGTCTGCCCCTAAATCTCAAACTTATCATTAACTCCTGCCCGAGTCTCATCAATCAATACCATATCATCTATAAACAACATACACTAAGGCACCCCTCCCTGAATATGTTGTGTCATCACATCCATTAACAAGGCCAATAAAAAGGGCAAAGAGTCGATCCCAGGTACTACTCTATCAAAACTAGAAAGTTCTCTGAATCTCTACCTACCATCCTCACACAAGTCTTCGCTCCATCATACATGTCCTGAATCAACCTAATGTACACCACAGGATTCTTTCTAGCCTTTATGCACCTCCATACAATCTCTCTAGGCAATTTATCATATGCCTTCTCGAGATCAATAAACACCATATTCAAGTCCTTCTTCCTCTTTTGAAATTGCTCCACTAATCTCCTCACAAGGTGAATGGCATCAGTAGTCGAGAAACCTGGCATGAATTCAAACTGATTCTCTGAGATAGTCACAATCTTTCTCAGTCTCAACTCTACCATTCATTCCCGAAATATCATAGTATGACTCAACAACTTAATACCTCTATAGTTGTTGCAACTATGGATGTCTCCTTTGTTCTTATATAAAGGAATTATTGTACTCCACCTCCATACTTCAGTCATCTTCACTGCCCTAAAAATGAGGTTAAACAACCTTGTCAACCACTCTAAACTTGCCTCGCCAGTGCTCTTCAAAAAATCCACTAGAATCTCGTCTGGCCCCATTGCCCTACCCCGACACATCCTGCGTATAACCTACTTGCCTTCCTCAACCTTAATATATCTACAATGACCATAATGGCGACACTCCTTAAACTTCTCCAAATCCCCTAACATGAAACTTTAGTCCTTCTCATTATTCAAGAGTTTGTGAAAATAGGACTACCACCTCTTTCTTATGAGGGAAACCTCAACCAACACTGCACCATCTTCTCCATTAATACACTTCACTTTGTCCAGATTATGAGCCCTCAAATCCCTAGCCTTAGAAAGCCCATACAACTTCTTATCCCTGCCTTTCTCCTCTTAAGCTGCATACATGCTCTCAAAAGTTGCTATCTTAGCTGTCATAACTGCTAGCTTAGCCTTTCGTCTAGCTACCTTATACTCTACATTATTTTTCTGTCTCTCCTTATCATACTTGCACTCAACCAACTTGGCATAAGCCACATTCTTAGATTCTACCTTCCTCTTAACCTCTTTGTTCCTCCACTAATCACCATAATGCTTACCAAATTGACCTATCGAGATACCCAACACCTCTATTGAGTTGAAAGACTCTCTCTAGGTATGACTTTATAGTCTTTACATATAGCTCTATCACCTTTCCTAATGAGAAAAAAGTCAATTTGAGTCTTGGCCACTAAACTGCGAAAAGTAAAAAGGCTCTCCTCCTTCTTCGAAAAGCCCAAATTTTCTATCCATATCCTAAAACCCCTATAAAAATTTAAAAAAGAAGCTTCACCTTCGTTCCTTTGCCCAAAACTGAAACCACCATGCATATTATCAGACCCTCTCGACAAAGACCCAATATGCCCATAGAAATATTCTACCACGAAAAGCTTCTCAGCGTTCGGGATGCCCCTCACCACCTCATTCAAAACCTCCTAAAAGCTCTTTTTCTCCTCCTCATCCAAACCTACATATGTAGCATAGGCACTAATAATGTTCACCGAAGACCTCTAATGACCAACTTAATAGACATCAACTTATCACTAACTCTCTTAACTTCTACCACCTGCTCCCTAAGATCCTCATCTACTAAAATAACTACCCTATTTCTATGTCTCATGCTACCCAAGTACCACAACTTATATCCATCCATATTTCTCACCTTAGTGACTACCCATTTAGTTTCCTAGACACACTTTATACTAACCCTACTCTTTCTAAGAATCTTCACCAGCTCTATAGACTTACCCGGAAGCGTCCCTATGTTCTAGGACCCAAATCTCAACCTAGAAGCACCATTATCCCACCTAACCCTACTCTCCCTTGCACCAACCCTAAACTCACACCTAGACCCAATCCCTGCCCCAACCCCAACCTATGACCTAAACCTAGTCCACCATCATCATCCCAGCAACTACTAAAAAGAATATGCCAAAATAAACTGAAGAACAAGGGAAACAAAAACACAAAGAGCAAAAGGGTATGACCTAAAACAACTAAATAATCTAACAAAAAACTGGCGAATGTGGTTGCTACTCTCAAGCAATTACAAACACTATACTACTCACCTAGGTATTCAAATAAAGAATGCGTACTAATTTATGGAGAAATCGAAACCAATAATCCCACAAGAACAAATCAAGAAAAGTTGACATGATATCCAGATAGACAAAGAGATAGAAAGCCTACACCAAATAAACTAGAAAGAAATCAACTAGAGAAGAAAAAAAATGTGTGCACCTTATACTTGGTGAAGACACAGTGATCCACATTTTATTGAATTATGGAAAATTGGTTCACAAATTAGTCACTGAAATTTGTTGCCACTGCTTTTACCCTACTGTTGAGATGCGTCCGTGTAATTAATCACTGGTATGATGTTGTCGGAGAATAGCCTGAATGTCATCGGAGTGTCGCTTGGGTGTTTTCAAAATCTAATCTGGTCGAGAACCACCCGTTAATCTATACACAGGCAGCTGTCATACACAGACATCATATGATATGGTCCAGCCAGCAGAAACTCTATCCTATTAGTGATAGCATAGCAAAGAGCAAAAAAGGGAAGAAAGAGGGATAAATGAGACAAAAATTTAAAATTATATCCCTTACGGATAATGGAACCTCAGAACTTCAAAGTTGACTGATGAAAAACCAAAATCATATCACTACGCAGGAAAAGTAGAAGCGTCTTTGATTCCTGCATCGCATGGGGATACAACATCTGGATATGGTTACATGGGTGAGCGCTAGCATGTAACTTAGGGAAGGGATAAAATAATGTTAAGTCTAAACCACAGTACAATCCATATGTACATATTGTACACATACACACACACACATATATATATACATATATATAACATGATGGGATAGGGAAAAAGGCTTGGCATAAAAGTAAAACATTAGCCTGGAGTGCATAGCTTAACAGTCATAAAAAGGTGCCTATAGGCTATATAGGTTTAGCTTCAACTGTTGAAAGGGTCCCAATACTTGTTATCCAAACAAACTAGAGAATAATTATATGTACATATGCACTAAGGGTGACTGTAAAACCTGGTCATATATCAAGGTTAACTCAAACACCTGGTTTTCAAGAAAGGGTGACTAAAAAACCCAGCCATTTAGACCCCAGGCTAGCAAACAACATTTCTAGTACTGATCTATTAGGACTTCCACTTTTATAACCTAGCTACACAACCCCCCATTAAGCCTAATTAAAATATGTTTAACATAACCCATCCATTTAACCAAGGAATTCACCACTAAGGCACATCATATGTATCGGCATACCCTTATGCTTGAAAGATTATAAGGATGCCATTAAATTTCTTTTAACTTGGGGGTATAGCTCGACCCCCTTTGTTCATTAAATTAGTGTGGGCGAATGCCACGACCACCTTTGTTTGGTAAATCAAATTTGGTTCCTTAGCCTTTTATGTCATGCAACAATTTCGAAGGTATTTTCAATACATATATTCTCATCTTCAAAGCATTTTTCACAAGATTTGGTTAAGGTTATAACAAATTCAATTATCAAAAACCACATAATTGAGGGAATTCATGACCCCCTAGTTTATTCACCATGCCCATGCACCTGATAAGTTCAAAACCATCATTAAAGCATGAAAATTTATATATAAACCATGGGAATATCATTTAAGGAAATGATCATTCAAAAGCCTCAACCTATATTCCCAAGCCAACATTCAAACCCACTTGAGTAACAATTTAAAACATGCTTTAACAAATAAGATTTGGGGAAGAGTAAAATGCCTAAGATATCAAAAATTATGGAGAGAAATCAACTTTTTGAAGCTCTGATTTCCAATCTCTTTGAAACCCTAGGTGTTCTTGACTTGAGGAATTTGACAATGAAAAGAATGTGTTTGATTTGTGAAAAATTAAAAATAACCTATTTTTGGTATTTTGTGAACATGGGTTTATATGGTGAAATAGAGAAATGACAAGAATGCCCCCAATCAAGTGTAGAAAAAAGACGTCCATTCAACATAGATTACCTTACAAATCGTGAGGACACAACATGAGTCATCACCATGACCTGTGGTCAAGACTGTAACTCAGGGATCCCTCACTGGTGACCCTATGAGTTGCACCATACAACTCATAGTCGGACCTTATGGCTTGTAGTGTCTTAGTCTTACTCCAAACAAAAAAACTTAGATACCTTACTGGTTTGGATACGAAAGGCACCCTATGACTCGTACATTGACCTTAAGATTCATAGGTTCATAGTCATAGTCTGAGCAGAAACATCCACCATCCTCATTGGTCACCCTATTACTCGAGGCTTACGAGTCATAGTTTGAGTAGTAAGCTCAAAATAAAGAATTTTTCTGGCCAAAAAAACTAGGGTGTTACATTCACCCACCCTAGGATCATTAATCCCAAAATAATGAATCAAGGCATCCATTAGCACGATTTAACACAGAAATACAACAAGACATTCCTTTAACAGAGAAAGAAAGATAAGATGGAAAGAAAGTCAAATACCTTAAGCATGATTACCCAAAGCGGGAAACAAGAAGTGATATTTGGACTTCATGTCCTCTTCAGCTTTCCTAGTAGCTTCATCAAACTTGTGTTTCCTCCATAGAGCCTTCATCAAACCCACATCCTTATTCCTCAAATGACAGACTTGCGTATCCAAAATATCCACTAAGAATTCCTCTTAGGACAGAAAATATGAAATATCCATAGTTTCTGAAGAAATAATCAGGGAAGGAACCCCCAAACACTTTTTCAAAATCAAGACATAGAAAACTAGGTGAATGGAACCCAAAATCGAAGGCAATTCTAACTCATAAGATATATTGCCCACTTTTCCCCAAATCAAGTATGGGCCAACATAATAACTACTGAACTTTCCCTTCTTTCCAAACACCATCACCTCTTTCGTGGAAGATATCTGTAAGAACACCACATAACCAACATAAAAATCCTGCTATATATGCCTCATATCAGTATATGACTTTTGCCAACTATGGGCAATCTTAAGCCTATCCTAATTACCTTCACCTTTTCTATAGCTTGATGAACTATGTAAGGACCAAACAATCTAGTCTCACAAACTTCAATCCACTCAATAAGAGAATGACATATCCTACTACACAAAGCCTCAAACGGGGCTATCAGAATAATAGAAAGATAGCTTTTATTATAATCAAAATCTATAAAAGGAAATGATTAACCCAACTACCACAAAAGTCAATAACACAGGAGCTTAGCATATTTTCTAGAGTTTGAATTTTCCTCTCTGCTTGTCCATCCATCTGAGGGTGGAAAGAAACCCTAAGGTTCGCCTTAGCTCCTAAACCACTATTAAATTACCACAAAAAGTGAGATGAGAATTGCGTACATCGATAAGATATAATAGAAACAAGCTCACCATGTAATTTAATGATCTCCTAAATAAAAAGCTTAGCATAGTCCTTTGCTGAATAATTAGTCCACATGGGCAAAAAGTGAGCAGACTTTGTCATCATATCCATAATGAACCAAATCAAATCAAACTAACTATGAGAGCTAATTAGTAGTAACAAAGTCCATGTTAATTACTTCCCACTTTCACATGGGCAATTCAATCTCTTGAGACAAACTAGCAGGCCTCAATTGCTCCACTTTCACTTGTTGATAAACCATGCACTTAGCCATAACATTGGCCATATCTCTCTTCATATTATTCCACTAATAGATCTCTTTCAAGTAATGGTACATATTTGTCAAACCAAAATAAATAGTGTACCTCGACTCATGAGCCTCAACTAAAATCCTCTATCGCAGCCTATCAACATTTAGAAATACAATCTACCTTGGTATCTTAGGATATCATCATCACCAATCTAAATAGCCATGGCTTTCTGCATGCCTATATCGTCCTTAATCAACATTAATATAGTGTTCAAAATCTGCTTCTCCTTCACCGTAGTACCTTGAGAATACTTCACCACCTCATGAACGATTTCCCTACTATCCTTGAAATCCAAAAGATGAACTCTAAGATTAACCAAATGAAGAATATCCTTCACCAATCCTTGTTTCTCCTCATAAACATGAGATAAGCTCTCTATGAAAAATGTGCTAAGAACATTAACAACCACATTAACTTTACCTAAGTGATAATAGAGACTCATGTCATAATCCATAAGCAACTTAAGAGATCTACTTTGCTTGAAGTTCAACTTTTTCTGGGTGAACACATATTGTAGGCTCTTATGATTAGAATATATATCAACTGGAACACTATACAAGTAATGATGCCAAATCTTCAAGGGAAAAAAAACAACTAACAGTTCTAAATCATGAATTGGATAATGCTTCTATGTACCTTAAGCTTTCTAGAAGCATACGCCACAATCATACTATATTGAATCAATGAACAATTTAATACAATACGGAACACAACACAATAAACAACAAAACCATCAGTACCCTTGGGTAGGGTTAAAATAGAATTCAAAGTCAACTTATCCTTCAACTTCTCAAAACTACCCATGCAAGTATCGAACCCCAGAAACTTCACGTTCTTCTGAGTCAATTTATGCAACGGTGCATTAATTGAAGAGTCACTCTCTACAAACCTTCTATAAAACCCGACCAATCTAAAGAAGCTCCTAATATCGATTAGAGTTGAGGGTCTAGGCCATTTCTTAAAAGTCTCAACTTTTTGTGGATCAACCATGATCCCTTTACTAGAAATAATATGCAAAAAGAAGGTCACAACATTCAATCAGAACTCACACTTCAAAAACTTATTATACAACTATTGATCCTTAAGTGTCTGCAACACTATACGAAGGTGATTTGCATAATTCTCCTCACTCTTAGAATATACCAAGATGTCATCAATAAATACAATGATGAATAAGTCCATAAATAGATGGAATATCCAGCTCATAAGATCGATAAATGCCATTGGGGCATTAGTCAAACTGAAAGACATAACAAAAAACTCATAATAGTCATACTGGATATAGAGAGCAGAATTAGGGATATCTACCTTCACAATCTTCAACTTATGATAACTCGATCAAAGATAAATCTTAGAAAAGTGCTTAGCATCCTAAAGCTGGTCAAATAGGTCATAAATTTTAGGAAGAGGATTCTTGTTCTTCACAGTTACCTTATTCAGCTATTAATAGTATATACACATTCAAAGGGACCTATTCTTTTTACTTAAGAAAAGCATAGGATAACCTGTAACACCTTAGATTTTTGGCCCTAAAAAATTTTGAGTGTTTGAACTCACTGTCCAACCTATGACTTACCTTATAAGTCATAAGAGACCATTAAGGATGTATGACCAAAATTGTAGTCTAACTAGTATGTAGTGCCCATACCACTGTAGCGATTATTACATGGGGTTAATAGTCGTAAAGACTCTAGACGAGTTGTATATTCCAATCCATAACCAAACAAATGTGATGCCTAAATGTTTCTGCTTTGATCACAACTTTACTTAGTGCGTTCTAGGGTCTTATTATGAGCCATAAGATGTAAGTCGTAGGGTCAATAATACCTATGTACAATGACATTGTCTTGACTTCAAGTCAAGGGAATGACTCATAGATCCTCATTGTGAGTTGTAGAGTGACCCATAACGATTGGGCGTCAAATTTTCAGTGTTTTACGTAAGGGTATTTTACTCAATTTACTTATTCTCCACTTAGACCCCACATCCGTAAACAAAAAAGAGGGTTTATTCTTAATACTTTAACATATCAAAGATTCTATTTACTCTCTGAAATTCCCTTGTCAAAGACAAGGCTGGGGTTTTAACAAATTGGTCATCTAGGGATTTAAAGGTGAATGTTTCTCCAAATTTTAAGGTGATTAAGGATGTATCTCTCTATATATACTCATTCTTTCATGAATTGGATTAATATTATCATGGTTTAGATATTGGGTTTTGAATGATAGGTTAAGGGTTTGGGAAGTAAATTATTTAAATATTTTTTCTATCATTACTATGGATTTATTATGAATTGAATTGATTATTTGTGAAACCATGGGTTACATGGGAGTGATGAATTAAATAGGGGTACTAGATTCCCCTATTTTGCAAACAATGGAATAAGGGGTACAAGGATTCCTCCAATTAATCAGATTTTGGTATTGAAATTGATGAGAACCCCAACCAACTTTCATAATTCATTTTGGATTATGAATTATTAGTTTTCTTGGAAAATTTCATTAAAACTAATTCACTACATAAATAGTGTAACACTCTGAAAATGGGTCCCGAGCTGTCACACGGTGCTTAGGACAACAAGTGATCCCAAGCTAACCCATAGCTGGCATACTAATAAGAAACTGATTAAACATGTATAAAATGACAGAGTTTGCTATGCAAAAACATAAAAATAATAGAATACATGAAAATACAATACTAGTACACTTGTACATTTTGATAAAATCTGAAAAGAGGGACTAAAATAACATAACTGACTCTAACTGACATTTATGAAGCCTCTACTATGCTGACAATAAATAGTTGGGACGTGTCTCCAACTATCTCTAATTAATACAAATGAATAAGAAAGTAAAGTACATAAATAACATCTAACTTAAGTATCCGAATTAGGAAGGACTCATCATCTATTGGCTGGAATTTGGAATTGTCTGATTCTAACTATACATACTGCAACTTTTACCTACATTATGAGACAAAGTAGCAGATAGACATATATGTGGATCATTACTTTGAGGGTGCACTGAGTATATGGGGGTGAAAAGCATAAGTAAATATCATCTCATCATCATAATTTGTAAAACAATGCATGCTAAATGTAAATGACTCACATAAGCTAGAATATCTGAAATACTAAAGTCTGAAGTCATGAATAACAAATCATTCTTTGTAAATCTAGTGAGTCATAACATTTAGTTTTGAATTGTGCTTGTATTTTCTCTTTAAATCATATTATCTAAGTGTAGAAAGAATTCACTCTAAATTCTAAAATTTAAAAACTGAAGTGTGTAGCTAATATCTTTATGTAAAGCATAATCTTAGTAAACCTTGTGAACCTTTACTCTTAGTTTTCTAAAAGATTTCTGCTATTCATTGCTGAGAAACTATTCTGACAATCATTACTCTTAAATTGTATGAAAATACTTTATCTTTAGGGTTTAGAAATCTGAAAACTTATTCTACATTGGAGGTTCTTCTAACCAACATAAACCATGTGAGCATTCATGAAGTCCAACATTCTTGTCCCCCTAAGGAGGAATCCTCATGTTGGGGAGAAGAGTTATACTTTTGCCAGGGATTATAAACTATCAAAATGATCACATATCTATCATCGACGTAGAAGTGGGAATAATCAAAGTTCTATGTTGGCACGTAGTTTTGGGGTATGAAATCATAGTAACATACCCAACTCGGTGATAAATGCTACTCCCACTAAATCTGTATGCTCATTCTGATTGAAATCAACTTTAAAATAGTATAATGGTTTATAATGAAAACCAACAGTATATCTGTAGAGCAAAATCTATAATCTGAATCTATATATTGGATTTCATAGCTATTCTTAGACAAAAAGGTCAAATCTTTATCAATTATATGAAAAAAATCTAGTCATAAAGTGCTCATAGCACAATCAATCTTGAAATAACAATTATTAATTAGGGCTTAATGACCCATGCATCAAACTCATGTTAAAACATCATAATATTCATGCTTGGTGATGTAAACATTCATAAATCAACTTAAAATCTTGAAATTTCAGCAATATTTACGAAAATATGAACATAAACATGCAACTCAACTTCTAAATCACTTGAAATCTGATAATCTTATAAATAGCAATATTGGGTATAAACCCTAACTTCAATTTTATAGGAAATCACATAAAATTCAATTAATCTATATTTAAAATAAGCTTTGGGCACAAGAATGAAAGAATTATCCTTGTTGAAAAACCGCATATGCCTCAATTGATGAACTTGATGCTAAAACTTGAATCTTGAATCCCTATTGATTCTTTGGAGATGAATTCTTAGAGTTCTTGAATTGGGAATGCTTAATCTTGAATTTCTTTAGAGAATTAATGGAGAAATTGGGTTTTCTTGGAGAGAAAGTTTGATGATCTAGGATTTTTTTTTGATAAAAAATTGATGAAATATGCGTAAAGTTCTTTGAAATATGCTTAATGTTATGTTTTACGCGAATTGGGGCAATAGGGATTGACCAAAATTCCCCTATTAAACTTTTGGATGGAACTAAAAATGTCATATTTTTCTAAACTGGTTGTTCACCACAACGCGCCACTATCGCGCTGGCTTACTGGAATTTGACAATTGGGAAATGGGTAGACTCCGCGACATGCCACCATCGCAGTGCCCATTTGGAATGTCATTTTGGCCACCTTCACGATGCGCCATTATTGCGAAGGCTTACTGGAAATTGCCAAATGTGAAATCGGACTCCTCCGCGATGCGCCATGATCGCGGAGCATCACTGGAAAGTGACAATTGTAATTTTTCCCTTCTCCGCGACGTGCTGAGAGTCCAAGTGGCACATTGTCAACTTAAAAATGCTCTAACTCCTCAACCGAATTTCGTATTTGGGCCAATATGGTATCGATAGAAAGCTTATTCAATTTTCCCATATAACAAAAAGTCTAAATCTGGAAAATACTGCACAAAATAAAAGGTATTCATCTTTGAAGAAAATATTTGACATTTAGAGACGGTTTTAAGTTAGGAAAAGTGTGGGGTGTTACAATATCTCCCCCTTGGGAACATTCATCCTTGAATGTGACTAATTAAGGTGAAAATATTGAGGAATTTGAGGCTTTAGGCTATCATGCACAACTAAAATAAATTGTATGAATGAATCTCAACATAGTGAGCTACTGAACTAATCTGTGAATGCATGAATTTCTCATGAAAATAGCTATATGGCAGAGATAGAAACGAGAGCATCAACTTATGAGTAACCATCACCTTAGGTGGGATCTGATTTCGTGAGGAAAAAAATATGAGAGGTTTATGACATGAAAACTCCATGAAAACTTGGGGCAGTACAACATCTCCCCCTTGAAATTATTTGTACCCGAATGATACTAATTTGGTTGAAATACTAGGAAAAGACTGAGATGATATGCAGGATACTTATGAACTGAATCATGACTTAATATCTAAATCTAAAATTGATGCCGAATATATCTACTGAGCTGAATTCACAATTTACATGGATGCAAATAAACTACCTCTTGAAAAGGTCAAACTCTTAAAATTTCATGTAGTAAGATTAGACTAAATCAGAAGATGGAAAGCTATAGAAATTTGTTTGTTCGACTGTTAAATTGGATTGCTGGCTATATGAACTGGATCATACTAAATGCTCACACCTAAATAGGTTATTTCTTAAAAGATTGACCACAATGACCTTTGACCTAGCCTATCCTTTAGTTAACAACTAAGATTCATGTTAAACCATCATCAACCCACATGATTTTACCTTTAGGTAGTCACAATCCCAAGATTTCCTCAAATCTTAATTTTAAATCAAAAGTGTCATATTCATGCCTTGTTAATTAAAAATCATTACAAACCAATCCCAAACTAATCCCCCCCATTTTATTTTACATATCATGTTTATTAGCATTCTGGGTAACTTTTTAGTAATTAGAGCACCCATAGGACTTGAAATTTATAATTCGCTCCTTGTGTATTTGACCTCAACTCAAGTTGGGTTATTGACAATGATCACCTCATCCCTCAAACATTAGAGTGAGTTGAGCATTATTACTCCTCTCTCATTGTTATTTTACTCAAAGCACATATTTTATATATGGCTTTCATTGTATTAGTATTGTCTAAAATAAAGGTTGGGTGTTTCGAATACTTGTTATTTATATTTGTTTTCCCATGTTTTAATTATAGTTTTTCTAGTTTTAAATATGAATTTGAACATGTTGGTGCATGGTATGGTGGTGGAACTTGATAATGGTAACTTTGTCTTAAACTTGTAACTTTTGAAGTGGTTATGACCCCAACTCTATGTTGTAAACTGGTTAGTAGTTATGAGAAAGGTGTGAATTTGAATTAGGGGTATAATAGAATCCCTAAAACATTTGGTTTGACTTATTTCTTGAAACTAATGCATGGTTTAAATGGCTAAATAGTTAAGGATGGTTTTGAAAACCTTGTGGGGCACAAGAAAATCCCCCAAGTGATTATGTAATGAAAACCTTGTGGAGTACACAAGAATCCCACAAGTGATTTTAATAATGGAGTGTGCAGGGTACAAGGAAATCTCCTAAGTATTGGCTAATGACATTGCTTGCAAGCTATAGTCGGTATGACGATGCCACTTAATAATGCCTTAATAATTAACTCCTAGAAATTGGTAGTTTAGTTATGTGCTAAATGTTTTACTTAGGAAATAATAGGAGTTGTGCTAGCTAGCCGTGAAGGTGTGTGTCCTGGTGGGATGCCTAAAATGTCCCAAACATTAGCCCTTGCCAATTTCTTAAGTTTTGAATTTTCTGTTCATCTTACGACTCACACCATAAGTTGTAAGATATGGCGATGGGTCTAGTGACCCTAGTTGTATGTTGGTCAATGTGTTGTTGTCCAAGTGTTATCTTGGTTATGAGAGACTCCATACGAGTCATAATGTGATGAGAGGGTTCCGGTCCAATCGTATATTGTCTAGTGTCTAGCCCTTGATGTTCTTCCTTAGATACAACTAGATCTTACCAGTCGTATGGTCTAGTAATGAGTGGGGCAAGGGTGTGGTAAGTTTGATTGAGTTTGATTTCCAGCCTTCTATTCTGGTGACAACAAGATGGTACCAATCGTATGTTGTGGTGATGAGTTGGAGGGTCAACTCGTAACCACCTGCGGGTTTCTACAGCTTAAGCTGGGGGTACTTTGCACATTTCCTAACCCAAAGCCCTTAAGACCCCATATTTTATAACATAAATTGGGCATTTATTCTACACTTAGCATAATTAAAATGCTCTCTAAACTCTCTCAAAAACTTCTCAAGAAGATTGGGCTAGGGTTCTTCAAGGTGGTCATTTAGAGTCTTAAGTATCAAAAAATTCTCTGTGAATCTTTGTAACTCAGGCATCTGATTCTTCCTTCATTGTTAGTTCACTAAAATCATATATTTTGAGCATTGTTCATGCATCATTAATGGTAGTTTTGAAACCATGCTTGAGGGTTTGAATGCACAATGTTGAGTATTATTTTCTTATGTTTTAAATTATAATTATACATGATTTGATAATGGACTTGCACATGTGGGTACATAGTAATTGTGATTTAACAAATAGGTCATCTTTAAACCTAAATTCTATAGTTTTTGGTTTTGACAATGGTATTCCCTCAACCTATTTGTGAAAGTGTCAATGAGAATGATCTTGTCAGAAGATAAAATTGTGTTTTGAACTAATGCAATGGCATAAGAATGTTGTTGATTGGTTAATGGTTTCATGAAGGCCTTATTGGTAATAAATTGATTTGAATTATAACCTTGGTGGTTCAGGGCTAAATGGGTTTGAGTCCCTAAATGTTGTATTAAATTGATTTCTTTGTTTAAACAGTGGATTCAAGTCCCAAGTTAATTAATAATGGTTATGTCTTGTTGTACGCTTGCAGGTGGGGTTGGTATGACGATACCAACGGGATGCCTTTTGTATGTAATTTGATTAATGGTTGTGCATGTGAAATAATGTTTTAGTTTAGGCTTTTGATGAGTAGTGAATTTACCACTCATTTTCACTCAACATTCGTGCATATTACCATGTTTTTAAGAAATAAGTGAAACATACTTGTGACTAAATACACTAATATCCATATTTTGAAGTCATATGGGTTATGAGAAGGAAAGATGTGGATGCATGATGAAATAGATCAAAAAAGAGAGAAGAAGTTTAGCTAATACACAGTCTCAATTATTGTGATTGCAATCTGAGGGTCGCGATCGTGGCCAATAAAGATAGGTCAAAGGACCATTATTGCAGTGATCTTAATGCTTTCGTTATTGATGTGATAACCTCACCTCCAATCCTTAGTTTAGGGTTTTGTAATTCCTTGGAGCATGGAGCATAAAGTTTTACTAATCTTAAGCTAAGAAAACATTAGAGTGACCTGTAAGTGAAGAATTAGCAAATCCCATTGAGGATTCATTGAAACTTAAAGTGTGGTTTGCATTCTCTTTATTTTTGATGAATCAATTTAATGGAGATTTTGTTATATTTTTGTTTATTATCATTATGAGTAGCTAGTTCTTCCTCTTGGAATTATGTTAGAATAGGGTACAATTATGTATGGGTTGTGATTCATTTGTGCATATGCTTGTTTGTTGGTGATGGGCTCTTCTATTTCTTGATTAAATTAGTTGGGATTTGTGGGTGAAAGCACCAACAACCCAAATGGGTTTTATGGGTTAAAATCGCAAACTCTTGAAAGCTCAAACCATCCTTAAAAGAGGGGTTTGGGTAAACTTTTGGAACCCATATCATCCTCGAAAGAGGGATGTGGAAACCAAGGTAATAGTAGATAATTTATTGGTATAGTTTTCTAATTTTCACTATCTTAGACATAAAGGTGATTATAAGGTTGACTATACCTTGGGTATCATCTTAGAAATAAGGATACCCAATTAAAGTGTTGGGTGGCTTTAAATGACACTCTCGTTAGGTACTCGAAAGAGTCAATAAGTGATATCCTTGAGATTTTGTTGACAAACTAGCCTCAAGGAATTTTGGCCTAGCCTACCATGTCATCAACTATTAGAATTTACACCAAATCATCATGTTCCCATACACAACTTACCCCTAGGAAAGCAATATACCAAGATCCATTCCTAATTGATTACACTCTAATTATTATTAATCTCGAATTAGTCCATTAGAAGCACAAGAATTACTTTTACATTTTAAAAATTTAATAACCCCCAAACCATTTTGTACCATAGGTTTGAATTTAGCAAACAACTATTATTTTAGACTTACTCAATCGCCACTCATATTATTCCTTGTGGATTCGACCCCGACTCCTAGTTGGGTAAGTATATTGACAACAACCGTCTTGCACTCAAATTGACATGTAAATTGAGTGTTATCATCTTTAAAAAGGGATGCATAGCCAGGCCATGAAACTAGAGTCTGAAGGACTAACACTGGAAATTATGCTAGCTAGTGCAGGTGTCAATATGACTGGAAGGTTTGAGTACCCCAAATTAATATATGAATGGGAGGTTAGAGTCCCCCATATTGCATACATTAGTGCTTAGGTCACCTTAATTATGTTAGGAGGTTCGAGTCCCCCATAATGGCATATATGAATATAGATACCTCTAGTTCATGTGGCTACACGCACTGGGGCCCTCCTAGCTAGGGGAGATCTAGGCCCATATAGCCCATGGGTGCTTTATTTTATGACGGTTATGCTACTTAGGCAAGAGTAAGGTTTTAAATGCATGCTAAGCTTAATTTCCTATCCTGGCACGATGTGTGTGTGTATAAATATATATATATATATGTATATATGTGATTGCCTATGATGATTTGAATTGGTATTAAATAATAAAATTATTTTATTCCTCTATCCCTGAGTATATGCTAGATCTCCAACCACTAATCATCTCTAGAAATTGTATCCCCATGCGATGCAAGCGCCAAAACTTCATCTACTTTTTTTGTGTAGTGATCAGGTGTTTGAGTTAGTTCGTGAGCTGACGTTGAAGTGGTGAGCTTTCATACTTTGGAAGGCTTTATTGCATGGTATTTATTACTTGTGTCTTAGACATTGCTCAGACTTTGTTTTGGCTACTATCGGGGGCATGTCCCAACAATTAATTGATTTTTATTTAAGAGAGGGTTTGTTGGATTACTGCGGACTTGGGTGTGTTATTTTGGTGGATTGATTCTATATATGTTTTCCCA
Source organism: Capsicum annuum (assembly GCF_002878395.1). NCBI lineage: Eukaryota > Viridiplantae > Streptophyta > Magnoliopsida > Solanales > Solanaceae > Capsicum > Capsicum annuum. Next base: position 830,000 of record NW_025834755.1, read on the forward strand.
TGGTTTAATTATGGTTTTCCGAACATGTGGGTGCATAGGTATGGTGGTGGAACTCTATAATGGTAACTTTCTCTAAGCTTGTGACTTTTGATGTGGTTATGACCCCGACCTTGTATTATAAATTGGTTAGTAGTTATGAGAAAGGTGGGAATTTGAATTAGGGGTACAATGGAATCCCTAAAGTTCTTGGTTTGACTTATTTCTTGAAACTAATGCATGGTTTAAATGGTTAAGGATGGTTTTGAATACCTTGTGGGGTACATAGGAATCCCCCAAGTGATTATGTAATGAAAAATTTATGGGGTACACGGGAATCCCCCAAGTGATTTTAATAATGGAGTCTGCGGGGTACATGGGAATCCCCTAAGTGTTGGCTAATGATATTGCTTGTAAGCTATAGTTGGTATGATGATACCACTTAATAATGCCTTTATAATTGACTCCTAGAAATTGGTGGTTTTATTATGTGCTAAATGTTTTAATTGGGCAATAATGGGAGTTGTGATAGTTTGCCGTGAAGGTATGAGACCCGAGGGGATGAACACTGGAAACTTATGTTTGACGTCATAAGGATTGGTCTTGATTACCAAATATTTGTGGGGTAAAAGGGAATCCCCTAAATATATACACGTACATATGTACCATAGAGGGCGAAGGGCACAAGGGAATCCCCTACCATGTATGGTATCGTCGGTTTATGCGGCTATATGCATCGGGGCCTATTCAGGGGGTAATACTGGACCTATACATCCCGTGGGTGGATTATAACGGTAATGCTTCACAACCTAGGTTAAGGATTTAAAGTGCATGCTAAGCCTTACTCTCTTTCCCTTCATGGTATATATGTGTGTGTTTGTGTATGTTTTCATATGGTTATATGCATTGGTTTAACTTGATTTTGGTTTGATGGTATTCCTTTATCTTTATACCTGATTTAAATACTAGCATTCACCCTACTAAACGTCTTCGAATATTGTATGTGATACAAAAATCGGCCTTACTTCCACTCTTCCTACACAGTTACTAGGTGATTCAGGGAGACCTTTTGAATCTGAAGTGGTCAGATTTCATACTTTGGAAGACCCCATTTCATGTTACGGATTTATTCATTCCTTACTATCCCTTTTGGTCTTAGTTTTGTCTATGGTCGAGGGTATGTCCCGACTGGATATTCTTTGGTTTTGATTATAGGCTTTGCTGAACTACTGTGGGCAGTATTGGTTGGTTGTTGGGTTGTGGTGGTTGGTTTTGGTCTTAGACTTATCATAATGTCTTTAGATTCATATTCTCTTATCTTGTTATACGTTCGGAATTCATCCGATAAGTGGTGTAGGGTGGTTAATGGCTTGGGTATTGGGGTGGTCTCCAATCCTGGTTGGACTTGAGATACCTGACACGAATAGGCCCTGGTTCAGGTCGTGTCAGTGGGATTCCATCAATGGGTATCCTTTCACCCATTGAAACCCCTATTAACCCTAAAACTCAATTTTACCATGAATTAAAGTTGGGTTTCTCATTCAGTTTATGATTTCCCTTTCATTTTAGACTTTTATGGTTTGTATATGTAGTTAAATATTTCTCGTGACTTTACACCTAGCATGACTCAGTATTCTACTATTTACTAATTGATAAGATTTATAGTATTTCCACATTATTTAGCTCTACTTTCAGAAATCTTGGCGTGTTATGAACACACGATACCAGTAATTGTTTATTTTAGCATGAATAAAGTAATTAATATCAGTTTATTGGCCTACAACTTAACATCAGTTATTCAGACTTTCAAAGTACTTACAGATAAAGTATTTTTGACTCAGTTTCATTATATTAGTTTATGAGCTATCAGTGTAATCGGGTCATTGTACAATAGTTTAGCTTTGCATCCAGTATTGATTTTTAGCTCAACATATAGTATTCCACAACATACTTACAGTTACATATCTCACGTACTTAGTACATTTACAGTACTGATCATGTACTATCTTTTATATTATATCATCCTATGATATAGGTTTTAGCTTTCAACATTTGTCTCGTAAGTGGTGTAAACTATAACCTTTCAATAGCAAATAGTGGTGAATCCTCATCATTAACAGAATTTTAGTAATTGTTTGTTTTTTAGTACTCCCTCCATTTCAAATTACCCATCCCAAATTTCCTAATATGATTTCTCATTTTACTTGTTTTTTTCCATTAATCAAGAAGAGACAAAAAAAATGTCCATGTTTTACCCTTTGCATTAATTACTTTTTCTTTAAATTAAAATATAAACATCATTTAATAGGGGTACTATGGTAAATTAGTCATGTTATTAATTATTTTTCTTAATCAATGTGACATCTCAATTTGGAACGAAAGGAGTATTTCTTTCTATTTTCATACAATTACAGATAGTTGGGGACCTAACCCAGCAACTCGTCAATTAGTAGAGGCTTACACATAAAAAGACAGTATATGTTTCAATTTCATGGTTTGTGTCAGATGTAGTTTTTATTTCAATGATTATTAAAATTTATATTAATTTTAGATAAATCAATCTTATATTCATCTAGCTTCTACGTCAATGATTCAGTCATTTCAGTATTTTTAGTATTATTCTAGGCTATGGGTTAGCTTGGGTCATTTGTTGCTCTAAGCACTGTTTACATAAAAGTTGTAGGCTCGACAGTGACACTCTACCTTCCCTTAATACGTAAATAATTTTCCTATTCCTATTCTAAATTATCCACCATAAATAGTATCTAGTAGGTGATAAATTTATGAAGCAATATAGATTAAAAGAATATAAACAACCTAATAAATGGAAATCAAACTAAATAATAAGATATTCAAACCACAACTTTCATGTCTTCAACCACAACCCAAGATACAAGATATTTAGCTACTCATGAATTGATTACAAACAATCAAATTCAAGAAGTAGTTATGAATGAAAATTAACGAACAAAATTAAAAATAACCTAAAGGAGCTATACATACATAGAGTGTCAAAGGGTTTTGGTCAATGTTACCCACTTATAATTGGATTAGGCCAAAGTCAGCCTGAAATTACACTAAGACAACACCCTCTGTGTTTCCCCAGACCTTTTGGAAAGAACCTTGGTTTTGGCATGTCGGGGCATAATTTTTCACCAATATGGTGCCTCATTCTTCCCCTTATAAAAAATTTGTCGTTTTCTTCTCATTTTGATTTTGTTATGCTCCTATCTTGGTTTATCACCTTTGTACTTTATTTGGAATAACATATTTTGCTCCTATTGTGACGTTGAAGCTCAATTATGCTTCCATCAATCACCCTCTTACACAATAAAATACAACATATAAGTATAATTCACTTTAAATAAGCTTAAGATGCGATCATAAAGAAAACAAATATGAGGAAATATTGTATAAAAGCATGAATTTTAACCTCACATCACTCATTACTATTTTTATCAGAATTTAATATGTCAAAGAATTTTGCAAAATTGGCATCTGAAACTCTAGCAATATCTTATCCATCATTACTTTCAGCATATTGGGTTTGATACTTATGAGTATCTGTCTATTTATCCTTTATTGTGATTGTATCTACTTATTTGTTTGTATGATTGTCTGTAATAGGATTGATGTTGATATTGACTTGATTTCCAATTCCAGGCATATAATCGATGAATCACTTATGAAATAAAAATCGATAAAAAATTGTACTTAGCCCAGTGGTGGTCTCCAATCAATTTGCCTCTGAAAAAGGATATAATTTAATTTTTAAAATAAGGCTCTAAGGATAAGATTAAACTGGTCAGGTCCAGCAGAATAATGAGTAATGTTGAAAATAAAGAAAGAAATTAAATAACAAAAAGGTAGAGATTGATAAAGCCTGAGATGGATGGAGCTAAAGGATTATTGTGTGTGAATTGTGGCTGACAGAGACTTAATAAGTAAAGCTGAAAGAAAATTAAAATTTCCTAGATTTATATAGTAATTCATCTATTTGATCATTGTAAATTACATAATTTATATAGCACAGATCTCTAGAGGTTGATTATTGTGCAACTCCTCAATAATGACTAATTAAATGACATTAAAGAGTAATAAAAATATAATGCATGGTGTTATTCATTATTTGGTAACACAACGATCGTTAATGGCTAATGAAGGCTCGTTGACCCTTTCTCTAGATATCTTGTCATTCCAAACCAGTGTGCGATTTTTCTTGGTGTAACTGATAATCTGCATGTACCTATGCTTTAGCCATATCAAAAGTTAACATATGAGCTGTCACTGAATTTTATCTAATTGTTCATGGAGTCATGTCTATCATTTATCTATGTGCCATGATTTAACCCATCTTTATGTTTTCCTTATATATTTGCCAATTTCCAAAAAGAACTTACTTTAAAATATAAAAGTACAAGTCTACTTGGAACATTGACTTATTGTAGGTGTTTTTAACTCAAAATAGCTTTTAAACATTTTTGTAGTTTTTGAGTAGAATTAAAAAAACTTTTTAAACATTTATTTTAAAATCAATGTAATAAAAATAAGCCAAAGTCATAAGTTAGGACGTTTAAATGTGATCTATGCTTATACACTATTGTCACAATCCAAAAACTCATGTCATGATGACACCTATTATAACCCACCAGTAAGTAAGCCAAACCATAGCCAGAATGACAAGTAATGGTCTAATGAGTGGAAGAGAGACTAATAAAGAAAATAGGCTAGTATACATAAAAATAGGGAGAGCAAAGAATAAAATACACAAAACGATTTCCCAAGATCTAATATCAGTTAGTGCAAGAGCCACTACAAAATAAGGAGTACTAGATAGGTATAATATATATATATATATAACAATCTCAGAAAACGCAAATAAAACTAGCCCAAAATAGAAGGAGATGGTTCAACTTTGGTCACCAAAAGCTTACGTTGTGTCTCTGGTCTGCAGCTCTGCACGAGGAAAGGCGTCAGCGATGATGATGCATACTAGGATCTAAATTAGGGAAAAAGATATAAAAGTGTAGTATGAGTACCAAAACATGCAATACTCAGTAGGCATCACAGTCCAACTAAGCTCAAATAAGTAAAAGTCTAATAGAGTGTGAATGTAAGTAAGGCGAGGTAAAAAAAGGTCAGAAAGAACATAAGGTCAAAGTTAAGCAATAAATGGTTAAGTAAATAGCTTAGAAAACATAATAATAGTCTAATACAACCTAATCGTACCCTCATAAACCAAGAAGGTACAAGAAAAATACAAAAAAACCCAACCATCACTCATTTTTTGCATTCGTTTTAGCAGGGCTTGGGAACACGGGTGAAATGATATCCTTGATCGATTCCCTAATTTAAGTATTATATTCATATTTTGATCGATTAAATTTGAAATCATGCATTACAACACTTTCTGTTCTTTTTTCATATTCCGCTTCCCTAGTAACCAGTCTATTTTCCCTTATTAAAACCTCAAATCTAGTGAGATGTTTCTCAAATCCTATTTTTAAACTAAAATAATGTTTTTAGGCCAAATTATACAAAATGTCTTGTATATGAAATCAAATAACATGCATAATAAAATGAGCACATCAATCGAATAACCAATATCTAGTCCATTAATACACAACCAAAGTATCCAATGATCGCGTCACTAAAGGGAAGGTGTTAACCTAGGGTAATCATCTTGAATGAGTGGTATCCTAATTATAAAGTCTGGAGGAACCCAACCTAAGTAAATCTAGCCAAACCTAAAGCATCATTTGGAATTCGAAGATAATACCTAAAGCTACCAAGCATGATAAACTTCCCCAAGCAAAGAAACGACTACATAAACTAAGAATTTAAGGCAAAATACTACTCTAAAGCCCCTATGTAAATGAGTAAAGTCATAAACTCCTAATTAAATCATATCCCAAACAACTATGTCATCCTAAAAATTAAAAAAACAATATACAAATACCTTAAATGAACAAAGCCTAAGAGTAGGCAAGCCGTAACCTACCTAGAGGCCAAAAAATGCGATCCCAACACCTAAACTAGAGTTTTTCTTTGAGCAGCCCTCAAATACTGCCACTTTACAAAAATAATTATCTATATGCCAATACAAGAAGAATTATATCCATATTATGAATTTTTTCTCCGGGTCAAAAATCACCTATAGGGCCTAGTTATGAAATATGGAAATTAAAACTACAATTAAGTCCCTTGTGCGACAAGGATCTCGTGCTCAAAATTTGAACATAACCAGCCCTAAAATTAGAGCACAAATCAGCCACAAAAGTCCAAAAAAAAATCAACAATTAATGGAGTTAAGGCTGAAAAGCTATGAATTAAAGATGAAAGATAGAACAGTTTATAAGAACCAATGACCTTAAGCTTTAATAGATGATCCCGCGACAGATCTTGAGCTTGGAGCTCTCAATAATGGAGGAAAATAGAGTTGAAAATGATTTAAAATGAAGTGGATAAGTGACTATATAATGTTTGATATCACCACTTAAAAGGTGGCACGTCTGCATAAGCAGCATCGCTTAAATAATAAAGCCATTGCATAAGCAGAGGTCATTATGTATGATTGCCTCTTTACAAGTGGTGTTTTGTCCGCTTAAGAGACTCCACAAAATTGAAGAGCGCTCCAGTTAAGAGAAAGAAGCAAAAATCAGACAACTCCCTATAATCGTCTCCCCTGCCGCTTTAACTGCTTAGCTTAAGTGATTGTACAAAAGTAACAACACCAAAAAAAATTGCTAAGTCTGGAATTCTGAAATAGTCCATGAGATTCTTTCAAAACCCCGTGCACTTAAAAAAAATATGATATCCTATCAAAAATGTTATTTTGAACTCAAAATAATAAAGAAATTCAAATAGAGGTTGATCCGATGAAAAGTGGGTCCCACACTAACCTTCTATGTAAACCAAAAACCAACGAATAGCCCAAAACTAATCTGAAAGCATTGGGACCAAAACCAAAGGTATCTCTAGCCAAAAATCTATATTTTGGAGCTAACAGAACTGTTGGAATTCTCATGTAAGGCTGTTTACTAGATGTTTTGGCCAAAGACCTATTTCTAAACTTCAAAAGCTCAAAATGGAAAAATTGGCATAAAACTAAATGAATTGCTCGAGACCTAAACTATTGGTCCTAGAAAGTCATAAATGACTTAAAACAACTTCAGAAAACTCTAAACATAGAAAATATATGAAAAAAGGAAATTAACTTGGAGGGTTATTACACTATCCACTACTAAAAGGACTTTAATCCTTAAAAGTCAAGTGAAGAAGTACCTAAAGGATCTAATAAGTGAGGATATTAGGTCTACATGCCGTGCTCGGACTCTCGGGTAGCCTCCTCAATGGTATAGTATGTCTACTGAACCTTAACCATTGGAATCTCTATGTATCCCAATCGTCTGACATCTCTAGCTAGAATATCAACCGACTCCTCATTAAAAGTCAACATATCATATAGTTGAATTGAATGCCACTAGAGCATGTGAGACTCATCTAAAATGTAATGTTGAAGAATTGATACATAGAAAATAAGGTGAATGCTAGAAAATACTGGAAGTAAGGCTAACTCATATGTTATACCCCAACTCACTGTAGAATCTCAAATGACCCTATATACCTAGGACTAAGCTTGTACCTCCTCTTGATCATCATCATTCCTTTCATAGGTGACACTCGAAGGAGCACTTGATCACCAACTCCAAACTCTAATAATCGAAGTTTGTGGTTAGGGTAACTCTTCTTCCTACTCTGAGTTGCACATAGTCTATCCTAAATCACACAAAATATATCTAGTGATTCTCATATTAAATCAGAACCCTACGACCTAGTCGTAAAGATATCAAACCACTCGACTGGAGATCTATACCGCCAACCATGCAATGCCTCAAATAGAGCCAAATAGATACTAGAATAATAGCTATTATTATAAGAAAACTCCGCCAAGGCGAGAAATTAGTACCACTAACTTCTAAAGTCCATAAAACATTCTCAGAGCATGTCTTCGAGAACCTAAATAGTTTGTTAAGACTACTATTAGTCTAGGGCTAAAATTTGTGATAAGATCAACCTGGGTGTCCAGCTTCTTCTAAAAAACTTTCCAAAATCTAGAGATAAACTTGGAACCTTATCAGAAGTAATATAAACTAGAACCCCGAGAAGACAAACCACCTCTCAAACAAAGATCTAAGCCAATCTCTTAGAACTATAGGAATACAAACTAGGTTTAAAAGGTCTAGACTTAGTTAATTAATCAATGCTAACCCAATTGTTATCAGAACCTCAAAAGTGTTGGTAATCGAATCATAAAATCCATAGTAATCCACTCATATTTATAATCTTGAATAGGTCTCAAATGCTCAACTTTACTTATATCACTCTTCATTCCATACCACTAGTAATGTTGCCTAAGATCCTTATAAATCTTAGTTATGCCAGGATGAATGGAATAGCTATGATAATAAATCTTTTGTAATATAATTATAATTCGCCTCATATCCAGTATTTCAACTTAACCAAATCACCAATCCTCAAAATATAATATAGTTTTTCTAGCATCAATCCTTAACCTCTTATCTTGAATGCCACATAATCGACTATCCTCAAAGTACCGCCCCTAAATCTAGTCAAATAATGTAGATCGAGCCTCAACATTGGAAAGACTCTTTGGGTTAGAAATATTAAGTCAAACTATCTTATTGGCTAAAGATTGTATGTCTAAGGCCAACAGTCTCTCTGAAACTAAAAAAAATCAAAATTACCCATATTCACTGCCTTTTGGCTCAGGGTATCTACTACCATATTTCTCCTACTCTAATGATATAGAATAGAATACATAGTACTTTAGTAACTTTATCCCCTACAATACCTTGAATTAAGATCTTTTGGATCAAAATATACTGCAGGCTACAATAATTATGAGTAAATCATAATGAACACGTAAATCATAATGAACACCATAAAGGTAATACTTCTAAGTCTTAAATGTCAAAATTATTACAAACAATTGTCAGTCATAAGTGGGATAGTTATGCTTGTACACCTTTAGGAATCTAGAGGAATATGATGTCACTCAGTTTTGTTGTATTGGAATATAACCCTAACTAATAATTGAAGCATCACAATAGACTAAAAACCATTGGCTCTAAATTGGAAGAGTTTCAGTTATTTGTGATGAAAGATCGATCATCTCACACTGGGACACTCTATAGCAAAGTGATCAACCACCCTACAATCATAGCAAGCCTGAGAATCCCTATCTTGATGAGACGGACTAACTCTGACCTGTACTAGCCTCTATTGCCTAGAGACAAAAATGATACCTCCCATGATCAATGACTGGAGCTTTGACCATTGATATGATTATAATGTATTTTACCTCATTAATAATCTATAGCGATGCTTGAATGAGCCAACTAGACTGACTATGCTATTGCTGTTATTATTGACCCCAGCTAAAATACCCAGTACAGCTAGATTAGGAACTACTGAAAATACTCTAGTGGCGGGGTATATTACCACTGCCCTTAAGAACCTCGCGATGCAAAATCCTTACTAGTTCAGGCATGATCAACCACATCAGAATGACTGACCCAAATATACCATGTTTTTAGTATCTAAATGGAGTTAACGTTTCAATCTCCTAACAAAATAACACTCACTCTCGTACTTGGTAGGTATAATTATAGGGGCATGCTTGGCTGAATCATAGAACCTAATCTCATACTCATAAATAGCCATGGAATCCTGCTTCAACATCAAAAGCTCATCCCTCAGTCATTCACGCACGTTTGTAGCATATACTTTCCTAAGAAGACCTTGACAAACTACACCCAGATCATAGAAAGGACCCAGCTAGTCTGCACCTAATATTCGCCCTCCTTTACTGCCTCGTTGAATTATCAAGCTGAAAAGTAGTGTAATCCAATAGGCCAAGATTATGTAATCTTTCCTTATAGATGGTATAAAACTCATATGCATCCTCCCTTGGAGCACTTGAAAATCTAAGAGAAGCTAATCTTAGAAACTGACCCAACATCGTTTGCTCCTTAGAAGTCATAGCTGGTTGGGATACTATAAACTAAGCAATGATCTATACTAGTAAAACTTCTACTTAGGAAGTTATGGCTATAAGATGTGCTCCTAAACTTAGTCCACCCTATTCTACCCCTGCGTGGATGTCTAGGACCCACCAATCGACTGCCCTCAAATCATTCCCTATAAGTGGACTATAGTATCCTATAGAACTAACATGGCTATAAATCTAGGTGAAGCCTAGGTTGGTCCTAGGACCACTAGCTCCTGTGATGGTAGATCTACTATTATTGCCTGCTAATCAATAGTTGGATTTGGAGCAATAGCTAGCTCTAGCGCAATAGTTACCTTTGATTTAGCACTCCACCCTAGCTCCCTCATTGCAGTTGGTTTCAATCTCAGCCCTTATTTGGGACCCTATCTATAGGTGTAAGGGCCTTGCCGTAGTTGATCGTTGCCCTTATCCTAACCATCTGTGAAAGAGTAAAACAAGTTAGAATCAAGAAACCAACATGAATACAATGCATGATAAGGAATCAAAAGATAGGATTTTTCTAAGAATGTTCTATAGCCTCCCTAAAATAGGATACGAACATCATTACCTCGATTCGTAGAACACAAATAGACATTTGCTTTGTACCAATGACACCGATGAATCTAGGCTCTAATTTCAAACTATCATGATCCTAAAACTTAGATTATAATGACACCTACTATAACCTACTAATAGGTAGCCAAATTCATAGCTCAAAATAATAAGTAATGGGCTAACGAGTGGAAGATAAAATCACGAGATAACAATAGAAATAAAGAGAATAAGAAAGGAAATAGACTGAACATACATATAAATAGGGAGGATAAAGAACAAAATAAACAAAATGATGCCCCAATACCTTGTATAAATTAGTGTAAGATCCACTACAAAATAAGAAGTACTAGATAGGTACAATATATGCAGAACAATATCAAAAAGCACAAATAAGACTAGTACAAAATAGAAGGATATGGATCAGCTTCAGCTGTCAAAAGTTTACCCTATATAACACGCCCCGAAACCAATCCATATCGTAGGGTCACCTCAAGCCCACATGAACCAGTGGTCACCCCGATAACCCATTACAATCATCACATCAATCAAATAGGTCGGGTGAATCCCGACCATATAATAAGATAGCAAAAAACATACTACAAGTTATAACTTAAACATGTCTAAATACTTTATTCGATTTATCGTACTAACTAATATACCCTAGTCCACAGTCATTCACAATATCTCAATATAAACTAAAGTTTAGAAATATATATGTCGGGACAAGCCCCCAATAATAGCCAAACTAAGTCAATATAAGACTAATTCTAAAGATAGAAGACCTAGAAGGAATGTCTTCTGAAATACTCACCACTCCGTAGTGAATGCACGAACTTCTTCGATCACCTAATCACTGCACAGAAAGAGAAGATGATGTTCTGGCCCTTGTGTCGCATAGGGACATAGCATCCAGAGATGGTTAACAGTTGGAACGCTATCATGTAACTTAAGGATAAGGATAAAATAGCATCATTATTCAATAACAAGTCAATATATATCATATTAAATAACATCATAACCTTATCCATACATATATACATATCACATACTAACCAAGGAGGAAAGTATTATTAACACTTTGGAAGCACTCATTCATCATACATGCAATGGAGGACTCCAACCTTCCACACCTATAAATTCAAGCATTTCTCATTAGGCATAGGACTTTAACTATATTCACATTTAGTTCAACACACAATTCAAGTTTATTTTCATGATAGGGACTTTAACCTCCCTATTATTTATCAAACTATCAAGGTCATCAATTATATAATACATAGCTCATTTTACCTTTATAGTATCATTTATAAAGCATTTATACATATTAGGCCATCGCCATAGTTAAAATCATCATCATCATCATGTAGCTAGACATATAACTTAGACATTTTCACAAATACCTTATGTACATGACTTTACCAAGGCTAATTTTATGGTAGAAATCATCAAGACTAGGATTAATCAAGACCAACTTGTTAGACCACATACAACAAGCATTCACATGTGCAAATTACTATCAATAACATACATAAACATAAGTCTAAGTAAGTATCATCATTATTCATCATTAGGCAACAAAACCCTTTTCATTTGATTTCAAAATCACGAGGTAAACTTACTAATCCAAGTATGAAATACATGGGTTTAGAGTTATTTAGCAAGGGGAAGAGTTATATGCCTTAGATAACTTCAATCACCAAGAATATTGACTTCACTTTGCCTCCTGAATATCACCCTTGAAACCCTAGCCTCCAATCCTTCAAAGATGAGCTTAAGAGAGTATTTAGGGTGTTTGATCCATCAAAATAAATGTTTAGGAGGCTACAAGCACATATATAGTGAGAGGAATTAAGCTTTTAGGCATGGTAAATAACCACAGGGATCTTAGTTAAAAGCTGAAAATTGAACCCATCCAGGGATACGACTCACCACACGACTTACTTAAGTAGTCGTACCCTAGGGTAGGAGTGGTACCCTAACTCGTACCCTAGACTTCTCCTAGGTCACATATGTTGTCAAGGATACTACCATACATCTTTGATTCATACCCAAAGGGTATGACTTAACCCTAACTCGTATCCATTAATCATACCAAAAATAGTCCACTTTTGATCAAGGCATCACTCTATATGATTGATCTTGGTATGACTCATACCTTAAGGTATGATTAGTTAGATCCTCACTCATACCTAGGATAGTGAGTGATCCTTGCCACACTATCTAGGGTATGATATAGGGGTCACCAACTTATATCCAAAGAGTATGAGTGGTACCCCTAGTCATACCAAGTCTAGAGATATCAAATGAGGGAATTTTTCAATGGTTCAAAGTCTAGGTGTTTCACTATATCTATGACCAGGAGATTTGGATGAGAAAAAATATCAGTGGTAATGACTCATAATTGGATATGTACTAAGTAAAAGGATATAGAAGTATAGTATTAGTACTGAAACACATGATACTCGGTAGTCATCATAGGCTAACTAAGCTCAAATAAGATAAAAGTACAATAAAGTGCAAATATAAGTGATGAATGGGGAATTTACCACTCATTTACACTCCACTTCCATGGACACTACTATGATTTGAGTGTCTAAATGAGACAACTTTGCTCTTAAATGCACTAATTCCCATGTTTTGCAGGTAAAAAGTTGTTGAGATGAAAAGAGGCAAAATAAGCTGAAAATAAAGTGGGAAGAGAAGTGCAAAAGCTAGAAAACCTATGTAGACTGGGCCTCAGGTACCGTGACCGTGGAGTGGCCATCGTGATTATGGTAATTCAAGAAAGTCAAACGGTGAAACCTTAAGGAAAAGACCTCACTCAAACCACTTTTCAACATTATGTTTGGTGGATGTGATAAAAATAGAACTACCTAAGAGAATGATGAATTTTAGAGACAAGGAGCAAAATCCTTGTATTTTTAGTTTGTCATTACTAAAGGGAAAAATGAAACCCCAAACTTGAAGACCAAGGAGCTCAATTTCTAATGTTTAACTAGAAGCCAATTCTAACCATTACCTAATGAGCCTACTCAAAAATTTGATGCAAAATTGGGTAAAAGGATTAAGTTTTCAAATTGGCATGATAGAACATATTTCTTCATGCCCTTGCATTTGACCAATTTATCTTAAAGATGCATTGATCAAAAATTGGGCAAAAAATTCAAATCCTCTAAATGGAAACATAAATGATAATTAAAGAGATGTCATGCTGCAATGTTAAATTAAGCGCTTGATGAGAGGCAACCCATCATTTTCATATTTGCATCTTTGTGTTTTGGAATAATTCATATAATTTTCATGCTTTGCAGGTGCTTCAAACAGGTTGGAAGATAAAAATAGGGGAAAATAGAGGACCAGATAGCCTCAGTTACCACGATTGCGGTACCACAATTACACCAATTAGGTCACGATCATGCCTTTGTGTCCAGCCTTCTACATTGTTATCAATACAGTTTCAAGGAGCCCTTTAACATTTCTTATGTTTTTATGTTATATAGTGAGGTCACTACAATTCTTTTTATTGGGGGAGTGTGTCCCTACCCTTGTGTGAGTACATATTGTCTTGCAATACTTGAACTTAGTTTGCATAAAGCATGGAAATTATGTGAAATTAAATATTTTCATTTGTAGGTTTCTCTCTTATTTAATAATAATGGTGGACGAGCCTCTCCCTATGATGGATTAAGTGACAATATTCTTAAGAAAATCTCATCGTGATAGAGTTTTGAGGCATAGATGTAGGAAAATTCTGAGTACCTATGGCATTGTGGATTTGGGATCGCACTCATACCTTTGGTGAAGTTTGAGTAAGCATATGGTTTTCATCCATAAGATCCGTGATGTAATACGGTAGCTTGGTGTTGATGCTAGTAATATCAAATCTTATTTGGTGTGAATTCAAAACATACACCCCCCTCCATCCATAAAACTTTGAAACAATCAAGGGGCATGGACGTGAGTAACTTGGTGACAATGCTTTCCTTTATTTGGTGACTCCAAACTAGATAGCTTGTAATATATGGTAAATACCTCCTTTGATCTCTAATAGGAAGTATAATTGAGCCTCCTTAAGAAGGTTGCATGTCATGTGTACGGTGAGAAAAATTACTTTACTCTCATACTTGCTTGTATTATCTAGAACTTGCTCAGTTAGTCATTCAAGGATAATTGTGATCATTTCTTGGTTGGTGAAATGACCTTAGGCTATATTTGTGAACATAGGAGTTAACTTTATCCTAAATAGCCTACCTATGCATAGATTTTCTCCCTAGTCACCCAGTTTTATCTTTCAAACCTTCCTTTGGCAACCGTATTACAAGACTTAGCCCATTCAAATGTTATCCCTATTTTGAACCTGGCCCTCTTTGAACTTGGAAATGCAACTTGGGGACAAAATCCAAAGTTGAGGGTGGTGGAAATTAGAAGAAAGTAACCTTTGACCATAGGAATATAAATGGATGCCTACGTGTTAAGAAAACAAAGCAAAAGAAAAAATAAAAAAGAGATAAAGAGGAAAAATAATCAAAGGCATGAATTACAAAGGAGTGCAATGAATAGAAAATGCCTTTAAAAGAGATGGGTAAAGAAAAAAATGGCAAATGTAGGAATGTGTGAATTTTGAAAGCAAATAAAATGGCCCATGGTCAAAAAGTTGATTGAAAATTATTAAAGTGATGTAGATGTCCAAGAAGGGTCCCTAAATTACATCCCACCCATTCTCCCCGATCCTACATTACAATCTTGAAAAGTTCTTTGGGATCTTTAACCATGCATGTTTACATTAGTGGCGATGGAAAATAAAGGCAAGCTTATGGTTTGAAACTCACTTATGTAGAGAGATTCTTTGTGAGAGTGAGTGTCGTACTTATATTCCTTGTTGTTTCATAAACAATTTGGTGTGTGGGATTTCCTTCTTATGAGGAGACATGTAAATGAATCAAGGTGGGTGACATTGTCATTTTCCAAAGAAAGCGGCAAAAGGAGTGTAGAAACGTGTTATAGATAGAGAGTCGCTTCTAGAGAGTGGGTAATTATTGCATCATTGCTCTTAAAAGTCCATTGCATCTTAACATTTGTGTTTTATAATGAGGGTAGTAGTAGAAAATTGCTTTACTCATGCATAGGTGCATATTGTTGGTAAAATCCAAGTTCAAATTCATTGTGATCATTCAGTGATACAAATAGGCTCATAAGTGAATAGTCTCATGTGATATGAAATGGAGTTGCTTGAGGACAAGCAACGATTTAAGTTGGGGATGTTGATGAGTGGGGAATTTACCACTTATTTACACTCCACTTTCGTGCACACTACTATGATTTAAGTGTCTAAATGAGACAGATTTTCTATTAAATACACTAATTCCCATGTTTTGTAGGTACAAAGTTACTGAGATAAAAAGAGGCAAAATGAGCTAAAAAGGATCAAAGTGGGAAGAGAAGTGCAAAAGCTATAAAACCTATGCAGACTGGCCTCAGGTACTGCAACCGCGAAATATCTACCGCAATTGCGGTAAGTCAAGAAAGCCAGAAGGTAGCAATCGCGTGATGAAGGCAGCGATCGCAGTTAAGCTAGTGGGATCGCTGTATAGCTGGATTTTTATCTAGAGGAAAAGTTGTAAAAGCACATAGACGACCCCAAATTCCCTTTTAAAAAAGGTTCAAAACCCTTATCATCATCTTCATCCATCTTACACATTACTTATCCTTAGTTTAGGGTTTTGTAATTTCTTGGAACGTAGATCGTAAAATTGAACTAATTTGAGGCAATAAGTAATTAGAGAACTCCAAAGTGTAGATTTGTCTTTGTCTAGTGAAGATTCATTTGAGTTTAAAGTGTGGTTTTATCCTCTCTTTATTTTTCTTATGAATAACTTTGACAGATATCTTAGTATATTTCATTTTATTATCTTTATGATGTGCTAGATCTACCTTTTGTGGTTATGCTTGAGTAGAGTGCAAATATGTGTAGGTTGTGATGTATTTGTGTAGATTTTAGTATGTTGATGATGGGTTTCACTATTTCTTAGGTTAAT
Organism: Capsicum annuum; assembly: GCF_002878395.1. Lineage (NCBI taxonomy): Eukaryota > Viridiplantae > Streptophyta > Magnoliopsida > Solanales > Solanaceae > Capsicum > Capsicum annuum. The sequence goes on from NW_025834755.1 coordinate 846,641, forward strand.
TAGTTGGGATTTGTGGGTGAAAGCCCCAAACACCCAAAAGGGGTTTGATGGGTAAGAATCCCAAATTCTTGAAAGCTCAAACCATCCTTGAAAGAAAGGTTTAGGTGAACTTTTGGAACCCATATCATCCTTGAAAGAGGGATATGGGAACCAAGGCAATAGTGGATGATTTATAGGCATAGTTTGCTAATTTTCACAATCTTAGGCATAAGGGTGATTATGAGATTGACTATACCATAGGTATCATCGTAGAAATAGGGATGCCCAATTGAGGTTTTGGGTGGATTTAATTGACATACTCGTTAGGCACTTAAAAGGGTCAATGAGTGACATCCTTGAGGTTTTGTTGAAGAACTAGCTTCAAGGAATTTAAACCTAGCCTACCACATTATCAACGATTATAATTTGCATCGAATCTTCACATACTCATGCATAACTTGCCCCTAGGAAAGTATAATCCCAAGATCCGCTCCTAATCAATTACCCTGTAGTTACTCTTGGTCTCGAATTAGGCCTTTAGAAGCCTAAGAATTGCTTTCACATTTTAAAAGATTAAGAACCCCCAAACTATTTTGTACATTAAGTTTTAATTTAACAAGTAACTTTAATTTTGAACTTGTTTAATAGCAACTCAAATTGTTCCACGTGGATTCGACCCCGACTCTTGGGCAAATATATTGACAACAAATGCCTTGCACTTAAATTAACGAGTAAGTTGAGTGTTATCAGTAAGTCAGGTCAGTTAAAGGATGGTCAGGAAGAATTTAACAAGTCAAATATCATGTAATAACTGGAGATATAAATAAACAGTTAATACACCGTGGAAACACGGAACTTTTGATGCTGGAAACAACAAATTTATGCTTGGACTTTTTACTACTTTGATCATTGAGATTTTTTTACATACTTTGATCATTGAGATTATTTTTTGAGATTTTTGGGTTTTTAGTCAATTGAAGACTTCGTATTTTCTTATTATTATTCTTGTGCAATTGATTACATGTGTTTTTTTATATATTATCATGGCTTGTTCCATAAATATGAGCGGCTAATTTCCTTGACTAAGGTTGTGGGAACCCTGGTGGATTAACTTCATAAAGGAAGTGGGAGGTTTATCTATTCTAACATGGTTGCATGTATCTTAATCTTCTTCATATTAATTGACCTTAGAGCTACTGTAGAAGCTCGAGGATTGTTTGTATTTGAGAACATCCTCACAAAGGAGTTTGAGATTAGGAAAAGGGGATTAAGACAATAATTTGAGATTCACCTCCATTTTATTATTCTGCTATCTTATCTAATCAACTTGAGACTCAAAAAGTAAAAGTTGAACTGAAGTTACGGACAAGGAGCAATAACGCGACACTTGGATACTCACAAAGTAAAGGGTGAGATTTATCAATGCATTCACAAGATATTTAATAATACATATCTTGTTGACTTTACATGAAGAACAGCAGAATAGGTTGATTGAACACGAGAAATTTATGGAGTTGAGAAGCCATGGGGACACAGTCCTAGTGTTCATATTCTATTGCTTACAAATTCAAAGCTTTCAAGTTTGATGACTACTTAATGTTAATTCTAAATTCCTCCCATTTACTTATCTACATTTTTTGTCTATTTTGTCAAGTTAAGAAAACGTTCAATGTTTTCCCTGTGGGTTCGACCCCAACCTAGTTTGGGTTACTATATTTGGCATCGACCACAGCATACTTCTTTGGAGGTTAGTTTTTGGTGATATCAAATTTTGGTATCGTTGTCGGGGAAGACGATTTGAATAGTTTATTAAAGTTGGTGAAGTTTGCAAATTTTATTTTTGGTTCTTGATTTGGCATACACCGGTGTATGTGAAATATTACTCCCTTTTGATCCAGAGCTAGAAATAACTCTTCAAACACCGCAAAGTATGTTAGAACAAGCTCGTGGTGTTGTTCCTGCTGGGGTTTAGAGACCCTTGGATTGTACCTCCTCCACCTGTTGATCCTAAAATAGCACTTCCCAAAACTCCAAAAGATCCACAGAATGTTACAGATAGACAGATAGAGAACTTATTAGCAGAAGAAGAGGCCCAATTGGATAAAGGAGGACTATCTAGGCCATGACAAGTGGTCGAGCATTGAGATAGAGTTCAGATAGGTATAGCTCCATTGATCCCTGCATATCAACACCTACACCCCTACGATGTAGAATAAGATATGGGTTATGTTTAACCTACTGAGACAGGATCTATTATTCCTCCTACTTTACCCCTAATGTTAAGTTTGACATTACTAGTGCTATGATCTAATTGTTGAACTAAAAGGGTATATTTTTTAGATCAGCAACCGATGATGTAAATATGCATTTGGCTAACTTTACTAGGATATACATGTCGTATACAATTCTGTGGGTAGATCAGGAAGCTATTAGGTTAAGGTTGTTCCCATTTTTGCTAACTGGAGAAACATCACTATGGTTGGTAAAACTTCCAAGAGGTTCAATTAGTACTTGGTATGAGTTATAGAGATAATTTCTGAATAGATTTTTCCCTCCTGCAAGGATGCAAAAGTCGAAGGATGAAATTTATAATTTTAGACAGCTACTTGTAGAGTCCATGTATGAGGCATGGTTTAGATTCAAAAGAAAGGCGAGGATGGTACCTAATCACAAAAGCACAGGTTCAAATTTTTTAGAAATCTTATACAGATTACAGAATGTCATTTCGGGAGCAATGGCAGATACTATTTCATGAGGTGCATTTATGCGTCTATGGTAGGATGTTGCACAGGATATGTTGGATGATATTTTAGTGACTAATCGAGGTTTTTACAATAAAGATACTAAGTGTAGTGCGGGTATGTATGCTATTATAGTAGCTAATGATTATGGAGCTAGTCATGAATTGGTAGCACAAGAGGTTGCAAAGCTTCAAATAGACATTGGGATGCTTACAGAATAATTCTCAACAATGAGTGTTGAGAAAGTGAATATAGTTAGGGCGTAGGGATCTACTTTTTGGACATTTGATACTGAATTTAAAGAGGAAGCAAAGTATCTTGTTCGTCAGATGGCAGATTTCTGAGCCCAAGGTAAAGGGAATCAAGGTTGGAAGTATTACAATGATAGATACTGAGATAGGACTAGAGATTGAGATGGTTATTAGAGATGTAAAGATGATTACAAAGAGAAGAGTGACAGATATATCTCACCAGGTTTTCGGGATACTGAGTCTTGAATAGAGGTAATGTTGTCAAAATTAGCCAAAGGCCAAGAAAGTTAGAGAGCTGTCTTAAGGAGATCAAGGAAGACTTGTTAAAGCTGAATTAGAAATTTGAGTCATATGTTACTTCAATCAAACAACTGGAGCAGTAGTACTGCTAGTTGTCGGCCACATTGAATCAAAGGAAGCCTGACACTCTTCCTAGTAACACGGTGATAAATTCAAAAAATGTAGTCATTTCCATGCCATTACCACTTGGAGTGGTAAAACCACCATGGATCCACCTATACCAACTTTGATTGATTCAATAAATAAAGATGACCTTTTTGTTGTTGATAATAGTAGCGAGCAAAATAAAAAATAGGATATGGTCAAAGAGCCTGTTTTAAAGTCCACCCCAATAGCTCGCCCTGCTTTTTCTCAAGGGCTAAAAAATAAGCAAGAAGAGGGTAGGTATTAAAAAAAATTTATGTAAGTTAAAGGAGCTTTCAGTCAATATTCCACTTATAGAGGCATTAGAACAAATGCCAAGATTTGTAAAATTCATGAAGGATCTAATTACCAAGAAGAGGTTAATTAGTTATGAGCTAGTAGACAATATTCATCACTACAACACTGTAACTACTAGATCATTGGTAGAAAAGATGGATGATCCTGGTGTTTTCACCATTCCTTGAACCATTGGATCTTTCAACTTCACTCAGGCACTATGTGATTTAGGAGCAAGTATCAACCTCATGCCATTAGTAGTGTTTAAGTACTTGGGGTGTGGAGCTCCTAAACCAACTACCATGAGACTAGTAATGGCAGATAGGAAAATGAAAAAGCCAGTTGGTATTCTATATGATGTATTAATGAAGATGGCTTCTTTCATCGTTCCTGCTGATTTTGTGATCTTAGACTGTGAAGTGGACTTTTTAAGTCCCAATTATTTTGGGAAGACCATTCTTGGCTATAGGAAGGACGTTAAATAATTTGGAGCTAGGATATCTGATGCTGAAACTCAATGATGAGCAGGTGATATTCTATATATGCCAATCCATGAAGCAACTGGATGAGTTAAGGGTAATATCTGGGATTGATATGTTTAATATAGAGATGGACTCATTCCATGATATTGATACAGTGACTATTTGGGATGATGCTTTTGATGTTGTTCCTATTGAAGAAAGGTTGGGTGTTAAAGCCTTAGCAATTATGATCATAAACTTTATTAGTGATGATATTGATGACTATAGTGAGATGGTATGTGCACTTTATGGGAGCAGTTCTTACACTTATGCACCAAAGAATCTTGATTTGAATCTAAAAATAGAACCACTCCACCTGCCCGTATGTCTATCAAGGAGCCACTCATCTTAAAGTTGAAAGCCATCCCTTTTTATTTGTGATATATATTTTTGGGGGCCAACAACACTTTGTCGGTAATCATTGTATCTGACTTAATAGTGAGAGAAATAGAAGCTTTATTATCAGTGCTATAGAGATTCAAGAGGGCCATTGGTTGGTCTATTGTAGATATTATGGGTATCCCACCTGGTTTTTGTACTCATATGATCCAACTTGAACCGGATTGTGTTCCAAGTATAGAACATTAGCACCGACTTAATCCCCTTATGCAAGAGGTGGTAAATAAAGAGATAATCAAGTGGTTAGATATTAGTATAGTGTATCCCATTACTGATAGTAAGAGGGTCAGTCCAGTATAATATGTTTCAAAGAAATATGGTATTACTGTTTTGCCTAACGAGAAGAATGAACTAGTACTAATAAGGCTAGTTATAGGATGGAGAATGTGTATGGATTACAGGAAATAGAATACATAGACTTAGAAGACCATTTTCCCATGCCCTTCATGAACCAGAAGATGGATAGACTTATAGGCAGAGGATAGGACTATTTTCTGGATGCGTACTCAGGCTATAGGCTTGAGGACCAAGACAAAACAACCTTTACTTATCCTTTTAGGACTTTTGCATTCAGAAATATGCTATTTGGGTTATGTAACACTCCAGCCATATTTCAGAGATGTATGATGTCATTCTCCCTGACATGCTAGAATACACCATTGAAGTGTTTATGAATGATTTCTCAGTAGTTGGTGATTTTTATTATGACTGCTTGGTTCACTTGGCAAACGTTCTTCGAAGATGTGAGGAATGTAGCTTAGTACTTAATTAGGAAAAGTGTCATTCCATGGTCAAAAAAGTTATTGATCTTGGGCACAAGATTTTAAAAAGGGGTATAGAGGTAGATAGAGCTAAGATTGAAGTGATCGAGAAATTGCCTCCACCAATTTCTATGAAGTGTGTTCGAAGCTTTTTGGAACATACTAGGTTTTATAGGCGATTCATCAAGGATTTCTAAAAGATTGACAACCCTCTTTGTAGGATTCTTGAGAAAGAGGTGAAATTTGATTTTACTAAAGCATGCTTGAAGGTTTTTGAATGTTTAAAAGAGAAGTTAATGATTGCTCTTATCATCGTGTATCCTCATTGGTCCTTCCTATTCGAGGTTATGTATGACGCAAGTAGATTGGCATAAGGTGTTGTACTAGGCCAACAAAAAAAAATGATCCTTCATCCTATCTACTATGCCAATAAGGCTCTAAACCCTGCTCAAAAGAACCACACAGTCCCTGAACAAAAGTTATTGCCAGTGGTTTTTGCCTTTGAGAAATTTTGATCTTATTTGATTGGGACGAAGGTAGTTGTGCACACTAATCATTCAGCATTGAGGTACTTAATGTCTAAAAAAGATGCAAATCTTTGACTTATTAGGTGGGTTCTATTGCTGCAAGAGTTTGATTTTGAGGACAAGGACAGAAAAGGCACCGAGAATCAAGTTGTGGATCATTTGTCTAGACTTAAGGAGCAAGCTATGTATAAACTTATAGATGGGCTCAAGATTAATGATAGTTTTCCAGATGAATAGATATTGGCTACTTCACAAGATCTAATTCCATGGTTTACCATCTAAGCAAATTATCTAGCAAGTTATCTAGTTCCAGAAAACCTTTCCTTTAAGTGTAGAAAGAATTTTATGCATGAGGTAAGGAAATTTTTCTGGGATGAGCCTTATTTATTCATAATTTGTATAGATGGGATTATTCATAGATGTATACCTGAGATGGAGATGATGCGCATACTTGAGGCCTTTCATTTTTCACCAGTTGGGGGTTATCATAGAGGAATCCACATAGACCACAAAATCTTGCAATGTGGGTACTATTGGCCAAAAATTTACAAGGATGCGCATAATTTTGCTCCAACTTGTGATCAATGTCAATGTCAATGCCAAGGTAATATCTCTAGATGCCATAAACCTCCTATGACTCCTATTTTAGAATTAGAACTATTTGATGTATGGGCGTGGATATCATGGGACCTTTTGTGAGTTATTTTGGTATGAAATACATCCTTGTGGTGATGGATTCTGTTTCTAAAAGGGTGGAAGCGATTGCACTGCCCAACAATGAAGGAAAAAGTGTCACAGCCTTTCTGAATAATCATATCTTTTCTTGATTTGGCACAGTTTGTGCAATCATTAGTGATGGTAGGTTGCACTTTTGTAATCATCTATTCAAAAGTCTGCCTGACAAGTTTGGAGTGAAACACAAGGTGGCAACACCTTATCGTCCACACACTAGTGGACAAGTTGAGGTGTCTAATAGAGAAATCAAGTCCATCTTGGTGAAGACAGTGAATGCCAATAAGACTGATTGGTCAAGAAAGATAAATGATGCATTATGGGCATACCAAGTAGCTTTCAAAACTCCCATTAGTGCTTCTCCTTATTAGTTAGTATATGGCAAGCCATGTCATTTGCCTGTGGAATTTGAACATAAACAACTATGGCATTGAAAAAGTTAAATTTTGAATGGCAGGATACAGCAAAGTCCAAGAAAAATAATATGAATGAGTTGGACGAATTCTGACTCCAGTATTATGAAAGTTCTGCACTTTATAAGGAAAATATTAAATTACATCATGATCTCAAGATTGAGAAAAAGATATTTGAGAAAGGGGACCGGGTATATCTTTATAACTCTAGACTTTGCTTGTTTCCAGGTAAGTTGAAGTCTAGGTAGTATGGTCCATTTACAGTGACAAGAGTTTATCCATATGGTTCTTTGGAATTAAAGCGGGATGGTGAAGCCCCGTTCAAGGCGAATGGGCAAAGAGTAAAGCATTACATAGGTAACACTGAGGAAGTTAGTGTGATTTTTGAGATGGACCTTGGTGAAGTCTAAGTAACCAAGGCAATTGTATCGTGCTGTGATGTTAAATCAAGCGTTGTATGGAAGGAAACCCATAAATCTAGTTGGTAAAATCTAATATCCAACTTAGCAACATTGTGCCGCAATGTTAAACCAAGTGTTGTGTGGGAGGTAACCCATGTTTTTTACTTAATAATTTATTGGGTAATATATGTATTCAGTGTGCAGGATTAAAGAATGCATAAGAGATCCAGAAATTCTAGAAAACAAGGGCATACGAACTCTTCATGAGTCATACCTTAAAGAGTCATAAGGACCTAGGAGTTGATTCAGATCCAGGTAAGTGGATACTGGAATCCTTACAATTATCAGAATGAGTCATAACCTCTGGTTATGGTTTGTCACATTGAATCGTAATGACTCCAAAACCTAGGTAAGGATCCAGGTTTTTACGAAAGAAGTAAAAGACCCATAAGCCTTGGTTATGAGTCGTACACATGACTCATTACCAGACTTTCCAGGTCAACGGCCGCGGTTCAACCCGACCTAATTCTCTAGTATTAAATAAAAGAGGGATACTCGATCCAGGTATCCGACATTCCAAACAATGGATACTTCTATTTTTGAATCAATCTCTAAGCTCTAAACACACAAAATCACTCCATAACATACACTAATCTGTTGGTTCTTTCCAAACTTTAACAATTTTGCAAGCTTTTGGGTAGAAAAGTGTTGAATCGAAGAAACCTAAGAATATCAAAAACTCAAGTAAATCTTTGACCAAAACTTCCTCATATTTTGATATAAAGTTGAAAATGAGTTGATATTTTAGAACTTGTTCGAGTTGAGCATATACATGTATGAAAAATTGAACCCTAGTGCTTAGACATTGAGTTCAAAATAGGGATTTGGGGGTGAACTCAAATTTATGTACTGAAAATGTGTGTATTTGGACTACAATAAGATGGTAATGTTGTACATTGAAGGGTAGTTTAGGGATTGTGCCTTGGAAACAACTCAAAGTTAAACCATATCTTGAAGTGGATACGAGGCTCCTTATGATTCGTACCCATAAGTAATGAGTCATTACGAGACTCATAACCACGACAACATAAGAATCTAACGGGGTGTAGAATCTGGTATGGTTACGACTTGCCTGTGTGAGTCATAACCAACCCCTATGACACGTAAACATAAATTGTAATGACCTGGGGAGGTAACACATAATAGAGTTTTGTTCTTGGTCTTCCTACGAGTGCTAGTAACGAGTCATACACTGTCCTTACGACTGGTTAGGAGGACTCATAAGCTGACCAATGAGCATTCATGTATACACTGGTTAACTGATGACCCATACATACGAGCCGTATCTATTGAATATGACTAAGACCCCTAAGTTGTATGAAGTCTAGTAAGGCACATTGACACTAAATTTTCTTGTTTTCCTTCCTCAATACTTTGATATAACTAATTGATCTTATGCACACAAGTACTACGGCTCCTATAGGTGACTCCTCAAAGAAGAATACCAAGAAAAAGCTGGCTCCCAAGGCTAATTTCTATTTGAAAAATGAGGAAATAAGTGAGTCAAGTGGGGACCTCATAGAGTACCCCATAAAAGCTGAACCAAGGGAAAAATGACCTCGGGGAAAAAAAGTGGTCACACCAAAGAACACACCTCCAAGAGGGCCCAGAAGAAAAATTTTGAGCACCTCTCCTCCACTCACCATCATCCTCGGATGAGGACAATAATGACGATGATGAGAATGTAGAAACCTAGGGTAATGAAGGGGCAGAAGAGTCGAGCTCTTATGAAGAAGACTCGGAGAATGCAGGTGGTGAAGAATTAGATATGATTGCTATCGATGTTCAGCACCCATCACCAATACAAGCTCATTTAGCTATTATGCTTGCTCCGGTGCCCATCGTTGAACGGTGGGGGTACTCCAGAATGTAGGACACATATATCTTCAGGCTGGAGGTGAATCTAGCTACAATAAACCTGAGAAAAGAGATCTATCTGGAACTAAGACTGATCACTATAGTTATGTCTGCAATGTCTAGATTCAAAGCAAGATTTCACAAGTACAGGTTCTAGTTGATGACTTCAGCACCAAGAAGGTACAGTCCTGCTTTAGTGTAGGAATTTTATATAGTATATTAGGGCAAGGTGAAGAGATAATACCCTAAGGTAAACCTTTACTTTTATTGATTAATCAAAAATTATATTTACAAAGAATGGACCAACCCATCCAAAATCAACAAATAAGCCTACATTCGGACCAACCCAAAGAATGACCCGGTCTATTTTTAAAGCAGCATATAAGGGAAATAGGGTATCCAAAATAATCTAAGTTGGTTCCTTCCCCATTAAGCTTTCTGCCTCCTCCATCATGGTTCGCTTCACCAACCTTCGATTTGAGCTTCTCCAACTTTGGGTAATAAACACTTTGCCTTTGTCTTGCTGATTTAGGTCTATTTCCAGCTAGCAAGAGTAAGCATTTTTCACCTCTTTTGATTTAACACTTATTATTTGACTCTTATTTGATCTTATCTTTTCTCCTTTCCTAGCTGATATATCTAGTATAAGGGCGTATGCTGTGATTTTTGGTGATAAAAAAAAGGGTCCAGGTCATTGAGATTTGGTATTTAATCCTAGTAAGTTGCTTTCACTGTTGTACCTGCTTCTGTTGCTCCTCTTGAAAACTAAACTTGTCCTTTATGAACAGTTATGGAAGGGATGGAGATTATAAGATGCTTAGATCCACTTGTAGCTGGATGGTATCAAAATCCTCAGCCTAATACAATGACGATTTGACCTTATGACCCCCTGATCTACTAAGAGTCCTTTTTTGTTGGTTGGTGTAGTTAGGCTAAGTAGCAATTTCCCTTTTTTATGTACCTTCTTAGGTTGTAAACTTGATGCATGTGGATAAACTTGTTGTACCCTTTCTATCCTGTCTAATATTTTGCTAATGCTAGTCTCAAATATAAATATTAGCACTTATCACTGTTCAAAATCTTTATACCTGTACTTGGTAGTTGTTGGAATGTTATGTATGTAAAAACCTTTTGTTCCAATGTTATGTTAGCCAAGTAATCTACTAATTGATTGCCTTCTCTATATTTATGAATTATCTACACTTGCCTGGTCGAAAGTAGTTGCCAGATTTTCTCGATCATGTCTTCTACTTTCCATGGTATCTTCCATTACCTTATTAATATCCTTTGCATCAGCATAGATTCAGTCTGAATGATTACTTTGTCCTGCTCTGATGAATTATAATGCCTAGCTGTATTTAAAATAGCCATAGCCCCTGCTTCTATGTTGTTAGTGTCTTCAATTGTTGCTCCTTCTACATGTAGTAAATCCCTATTTGTGTCCCTTAAATAAAAATCCAAAGCACTACTCCCTAGATTTCTTTTTTAGACCCCCATCAGTGTTGTATTTAACCCATCCTTGTTGTGGAACCTCCCAAAGTACTGGTATTACCTTAATTTTAGGCTTCAATTGAGTAAGCTGTTGTAAGATGAACGTCCATTCAAAAGAGAATTCTAATATTGGTTTTCTCACTTTAAGAATTTTTCTTAAATGTCTTGTAACATTCATAATCTATCTACGCACAGATACATCTTTCCCTTCATGTTTTAAAGCATTTCTTCTCTTCCAAAGCTCCCATATTATCATTCCTGGTATTGCTCTGAAATACACTTTTTCTCTTGGTTTCCATGTGCATTTCACCATGCATAAATTGTATTCCTTAAGCTCAAACCTTAAATATTTATACCTACAAAAGAAGAGAATTAGGACCAAGTCGTGTTAGCATAATCTGATCTCAGCAACACATGAGACACAGTCTTTTGTGATGGACTTTAGCGGCACAAACATTTGGATAGATCCTCCACCCCCACCTTCTGATAGTTGTATCCACTGAAATCTTTCCTCTCCATATTCTCCACATGAAGAATACTATCTCGAAAGGCAAACCCTTTATCCATAATTGTTTGTAGAAATCATTAATATCCTTTCTATACCTCACATATTGCCATGCTGATTTGACAGTAAAATTTCCTTTTGGTTCCACTGACCATATTACAATGTCTATTTGTGATGTGTGCTGAGTGGAAGATACCTTCTGCCTCATATGATCCACCATATCCTCCGTGAATAGTTCATTCATCAACTGTATATTCCACTGCCCATTATTTATCAAATCCTTGACTGTTTGATATCTCCTATCCCATTCTCTGCTATCCTTCATAATAGAATACAAATCTCCTCTTCCACTTCAATTATCATACCAAATATATGCATCTCCACCCCTTATTCTCCATGTTATAAGATGACCAGTGAGATCTCTTACTTGCAGTATCTTTTTCCAAACTTGGGATCCTCCTCCTTACTTCCATACAACTTCTTTTGGATGAAGTTTTCTGCAATACTTATTCAACATAAATTCCCTCTATATAGAGTCTTTGGTTCTAAAATTCCACCATAATTTATAGAAAAGATTTGTGGATACATCTTGCAATAGTCTAAAACCCAAACGACCTTCCTCTTCCAGTAAACATAACTTATGCCATCCTGCCCAACGCCCACCCCAACCACCTATAGTACTACTCCAGAAAAAATTAGCCAAGAATTTCTAAATAGTACTTAATACATTCTTGGGAAGATTCATAACCGATAGACAGTGTAGAGGCATACTTTAAAGCACATGCTTAATTAAGACTGCTCTACCCCCAAAGGATAAAAGCCTACCCTTCCAAGCTTGCAGTTTGTTGCATATTCTATTCATTAGTTATTGGAAAAAAATCTTGTTCTTCCTCATATATAATACTGGGCATCCTAGATAATTGAATGGAAATTTTTGTCTTAATATTCCAGTAGCAACTTCAACCATAACAATTGCTCCATTGAAAATACTACTATGTAAATACAAAGCACTCTTTTCTTTATTTATCTTATGACTCGAAAGTTGTTGTCAGCAATTGTAGAGTCCCCAGTTCATCTTTACAAAGAATGATCATAGTATGTACAAAATAAAGATGATTGATTCTTGGACTTTGTCTAGGCATGCCAAACAACTTAAATTCTTTCCGTAGCAATAATTCCTCCAATCCTTTGGACAGTACCTCTGCTGCAATGATGAACAAAGTTGGTGATAAAGAATGCCCTTGCTTAAGACCCCTTGATGATTTAAATAAACCTTTAGGTTGTCCATTCAGCAATAAGTAATGCCAATTATTAGACAATAATCTGAACACCATATCTATGATCTCTTCACAGAAGCCAATCTTCCTTAGAACTTTTGTCAAGAAGAGTCATTCCACTCTATCATAGGCCTTAATCATGTCCAATTTCATGACCATGTTTGGTGGATTTCCCCTCTTTCTAGTTTCAGATACTATCTCCTAAACTACTAGAATATTCTCAACAATACTTCTCCCTTGAACAAATCCAGCTTGTTTTTCAGACACAATATCAGGCAACAAACACTTAACTCTTTCATGAATAAGCTTTGAAAAGATTTTATTCATAAAGTTTCTAAGTGAAATAGGTCTCAGATCTGAAAAATTATTTACAATTGACTTCTTTGGCTACAAGACCAAGTTGGTATATGTGATAAATCTTGGAAGGTCATAACCACAGAAAAAAGCTATTACCATCTGATGTAGATCCTTTGAAATTATGTCCCAAGCATCTTGGAAGAAGGCACCTGTCATACCATCTGGCCCTCCAGAATTGTTTCTACTCAAAACCTTAACTGCCACCTTTACTTCTTCTACAATTGGGATTCTTTTTAACTCTGCATTCTGTGCTTTGGTAATTATATTTGGTAGTGCATCCAGCATTGTAAAATCCTCTGTATCCGCTTGCTTGCTAAATTGATTCTGATAGAAACTAGAAGTAGCTTCAGTAATTTTATCCTGATTCTCTAACCAAATACCCTCCTCATTCTAAATTATCTTAATCCTTAGTATGGACCTTCTTTTTTTCACCACTGCATGGAAAATCTTGTGTTCCTTAATCCATCCTTAAACCACTCAAAACCTGCTTCTATTTCAAGAAATCCTCCTCTATTTTTAGATGCATTGCAAATTTAGGTTGTGCTTTGAATAAAGTGGCCCAGTTATTCCCTGTGGGATCTTCTTCAAACTATCTCTCCCTTACTTTAATCACTCTTTCAAGAGTACCAATCTCTGAAAAATGTTTCCAAAAGTTTGCTTACTCTACTTAGTCAATACAGCTTTAGTCCTTTTTAAATTTTGATGAAAAATAATAAAAGGATTGCCCTCAAGCTCCACTTTCCAGTTCTTGTTAATTACCTACAGGCAAGATTCTTCTTTAATACTAAAATTAAGGAACCTAAATGGGTTGATCAGATGTTCCTGTTGAAAATTACAATGAAATAACATTGGTGCATGGTCAGAACCACTTCTCACAAAGTTTTGTACCTCCATAATAGGAAATAATTTATGTATTTTATCATTAGTGAAAACCCTATCAATTCTCATAATATCCACTCCTCATCTACTCTATCATTCCACCAAGTAAATTTGCTCCCCTTGAAAGCAATCTCCCACAAATTACAAATGCTAATACAATGATTAAAATCTTCTGTCTCTTCAAAAGTAACTGGTAATCCACCAAGATTCTCTTCATCATACCTTATGACATTAAAGTCTCCACCTACCAGCCAAGGTTCATTTATTACACTAATCAATTCCCCAAGAGATTCCCACAATTGAAGTCTCTCAGTTTGAGTACATTTTGCATAAACTAGTGTAACCACAACTACTAATCCTGCATTATGATTTTCCAACCTGAGTGAGAGTTGTTGCTCCTTATCACTGATGATAGTATACTCCATAGTTGATTCCATAAAGACCCAAATCTTACTTGACATATTAACTACTGCATGTTGCATACTAAGCCTTCTCCTATAATTCTCAATATTTTGCCTCTTCTGAAATGGTTCCATAAGTCCTACGAATCCAAATTGGTATCTTTTGTGCATTGTTATCAACCTTGTAAAATCCTTCCACGTATTCACAGACCTAATATTCCAAATTAAAACATTCATTTTAAGGCAGACTTTGATGTATTGTCTGCATTGAACTTGCACCTGTACCTTTGCTTTTTCTGTTATATTTTCATATTTTGCCTTCAGAGACCTGACCTGCTTTGGAGATAGATCTTTTCCCACTACTACTTCCTTAATATTATCCACCAAGCCTTCTGTATCCATATTTTCTTTCTTGCTGTTAACAATATCCAGCATATTCCCTGCTTCAATTGTCAAAGGTATCATATTCTCCAATATTTGTTCTTGATTCTCATTATTTTATTTCTCCATTACCACTAGCTTTTTTGACTCATCCTGGGTGTTTACACCTTACTTTACTTGTAGTTGCACCTATGTTTGCTGCTTTTCTGTGTTATGAACTGCTATTTCTTTTATCTGTTGTTCCAGCTCATTGTTGGCATTCTCCTCCTATCTTTGATCCTTATTACTATCCTTTTAAGATTGTACCTCTTGTGCTGGTATGGTGTCTGATTCTCCAAAACTCTTATTCACCCAATCTTCTGTGCTTTTGTTTTCCTTTATGTTGTTAGAGTTTTGTTGCTCTTCTGTCTTTTCTTGATCTAACATATCAAAATCATTTGATGTTTCTAATTTAGCTAACTTCTCCATTATATCCCCCACTATATGACCATATTTGACCTTTCTATACTTACTTTTTCATTACGTCCACTGATTCTTGTTATTGACAGCATCTGCTTTCTTGTTTACTTTCTCTTGTTCATTACCCTCTTATTTAACACTATCATATACTTCTCTTTGTTTTGGTAATTGATCAAATAGCTTCGGATGAATATTCCAACAGGTTTTCTCATCATGTCCTAGTGGAGCATTCTTTGCAATGCTTAGGTTTATGATCATACTGAATATGAATCCACTTGGACTTAATGTCTCCGGTGATATCATCTTTCTCATTGATTTTAACTCTGTGTGGTAGTTTAGCTACCAAATCTACCTCTATCTTCACCCTTGCACAACTTAGGCTTGTATGATTCTTTGTGGCCATATCTACCACTAATAGTTTGCCTACTGCAGATGCAATCAATAATATGGCTTCCTTGGCTTAAAAAATTGGGTGGTATATCTGGTAAGGAGATCCATTCCACTCTAATAATGGTTTTAACATCCGGTTCAAACCATGGATCCCACTTGAGAGTCCTCATTTGACAATACATATCTTTGGCCTTAATATTATATGTAGTAGTTGATAACAATTGTACATAGTCTTCTAGTTGATTTAAATGAATTAGTATATGTCTTGTATCCAGCACTCCTATTGTACAATCTTCCTTAATCCCACATTTATTTGAGATTTCTAAGTACATTAACATCAAGCTTGCCATAGGAGAACTTAACAATGATTGCATATTGTAAATATTCTTGAATTATCAAGCTTTTTACTTCTGAAGACTTCCACATAATAGATGGTTCCCTATGCAGCATAACAACAGGTTTAGGTGGAACCCTAATATTCTCATTCAAGCAAGGTTTTTCCTTTAACAAATCAGCATATTTTAGAGCTCGTGCATTCGTCTTAATCTCCCCTTCAGTAATCTGTTTCTGAAATTCCTTCGGTAGGTTAATCCCACCGGAAGTAGTAGCCATAGTGATTGGAAAATTAGTTAATAATGAGGGTTTGTCTGCACCACTTTTAGTTGTCATGACATATACCTCTCTTTACACCTATTTGATTAAAATGCCCTTGGCCTAGGTTTTTTATCCAATTACCAGTCTAACTATCCAAGGAGCGTGGGAAACCATATCTCTGAGGACTATCTCCAGATTTTTGCATGGTTCTGACTTCTATCCTCCAATGAATACAAGAGAAATTGATTACCACATGGAAAAAATGCAAAAAGTGACTAGGAAGCAAATAGGGTCAAAAGACAAAATGATGCATTTCAGATGGACAGCAAACTTTATCACTACAAACAGGGAAGAAGAACCTTGGGTGGTAGGTGGCCTCACAGAAAATCAAGAAGCACACTCTTAACTTTAAAGCCAAATCCTGGTAGACATTTTCTTGACACAGACTATGTCCCACTACTGGGGACAACATACTCAGTTAGGTCTGTGCAGCCAAATCTGTGCAGGACAAATGGCCGGATACGAGTTCGATGTCACCCAATTCATTGCATGAAAGATTCGGGATAGAGTTGTGGGCATAGAAAAGGTAATTCTAGAATTCCCTTGTTTATTCATGAAGATTTGGTTGGATGCAAGAGTGCAAGAACTACCTGACATTGATCAGTTCGACAAGCCAAAGAGTACTATAGATATGGGGTTTATTAGAGATGTAACAAACCCCATGGTCAAGTAAGTCAGGAGAGGAGCTGAAATTTTAGCTAAAATATATAGAAGCCAGGGTGGACATTTTGAGGTTGCAGGGCAGAATGAGATAGATGATACCACAGGAAGAGGTGTGCAGACAAAGCCATAAATGTTTGATGCAGTAGGTAAATCCAGTTCCCCTCCCCCCCATAGTCTGTACCGCCTCGCCTAGCTTCCTCCAGATATGTACCACCAAGATATGTTATTGTTTCCCAATCTAGTTTGAATGAAATTATTCTATGGATAGGAACGGTGAAAGTGAAATTGCAATTGATAGAAGGGGGTGTGAAACCCTAGGTGGATAACAAGCTAAAAGAACAAAATTGATAGTTATAGGGTAGGTTGGATGCATTTGAGCAGAGAATGAATCGACAGTTGGGAAGAGTCCAGACTCGAACATTGAGGAGGTGAAAGCTGAGGTGGCTAAAATAAAGAAAATGGTTAATAAAATGTACGATAGACCTTTTATCTTGGCACCTATGATAACGGAGATTGAGCCTTAAGTAAAAGTTGAAAACATCTAGAGTATCCCTATGAGAAAAGAAAGAAGAGAGAGAAATAAGAGAAAAATCTAGAGTACAGAAAAAGAAAATCTGAAGAATGCAAAGAAAGATAGCATACAAAGTGGGAAGAACCAACATGTAAAGGCCTAAGAGATTGCACCTAGTAGCTGGTAGCTCAAAACCGATAAGTGATGATGCTAAAAGGGGCAGTGATATAGCCCGACACCTAACGTACAACTGAGTGCGCTAGCCACAACTGGGGCTACTATTGTAAAGACAGTCCCGACAACTAATGGTACTACTATTAAGAAAGGTGGGACCCAATCTAAGGGCCCATATAATAATGCAGCATGATCCAGCACCTTGAGTGCCTTGGTATGTCCGCCTCCTTTGTGTTACATTAATAGATGAACTAGGGACAGTGCTTAGATTATGTAGGGGGTGGGGGTGTACCAAAGTCGCCATGAGTTATACTTTCAGTATTTTGAAACTCGTGGCCACAATTTGAAAGTCAAAAAACCAGCATGTTTTGTTGTAGTTTTGTTAGTTTATGTATAGTGTGATGCTGAAATAGGAGAAAAATTAGTACTTGTGGCAGTAGACATGGTTTTGATTGATTATGTTGAATGTTTGATATTTGTAATTGTGAGAGACGACTGTGAATCTGATAATGGAATTAGAATTAGGGATAGAAAAACCATGGAAAATGATTACATAGATGGATAAGTAGTAACTAGTAGTATGACTCAATACAAAGTGTATGTGAAGCGCTACCTAGTTCTCAATGTGTTGAAATTTAAAACTTGCCCGGTTTCTCTTACCTAGGGTTCAAGGTAGTTGAATAGGAGATAATTATAGGCCATTCTTCTTTTGAGTTCACTTGAGCTTAAATGTCTAAACAAATGATATATGAATCCCTTGATCCAAACAGTTGAGCCTAATTGACCCATTTTTGTTGATTACACCAATTTCACCTTCCCGTTTAACTTACAATAAACTTGTTTTGGCCCTGGTCCTCCTTGGACACCTTAACTCAGGCAAATCCCCTAAGTTGAGTGTGGATATTATTAGGGTGCGTAGGGAAAAATGAGTATGAATAAATAAGTGTAGAAAGAAAAATAAAGTAGGGCAGGTGCGATGAAAATAAAAAGATAATAAAAAAATAAAAACTGCAAGAAAATGAGGAAAAAAATTGCACGTGGCCTAATCTGAAGGTGTTTTAAAATAAAAAGGGAGATATATGGGCTAAAATAAAAGGAAGAAAAAGTGAAAAATAAGTGGATCCTAAAGAAAGCATAGTGTCAAGGAGGTGTACTCACTAAAAAATCCCAAAAAGATGTCATACCAGCCCCAAACCTACATTACAAGCTTAATAAAATCCTATAGTGATCCTGTCTTGACTGTCCAAAAACTCTGGAAGAGAGCATATGGGCAACCCTATGGTATTTTGTATACACCGGTCGATACTTCTTTGTAAGCGAGAGCATCTTTTGAAATGTCCCTGAATAATCATTATTGATCTAAACTAAGTGATTGGGACTTTGTGGATTATAAGTATACAAGGGTTATGTTGTTATACTGCTAGACTGTTCAGCTAATGTGATTTATGTCTATGCCTAGTTGTCTGTTAGCAATGTAATGCCATCACTGAATTCCTCTATATTTCTTCGTGTGCCAAATTGATATACACAGTTGGATTCTTGAAAAGTTAAAATCAGGAGGGGGAATTACAATGTTGAAGCATGAACTGAAAAGTCATTGCCATAGGTATCTAACGATCTTCCTATTTAAGCCTTGTTGCTGTGTATAGTTCTGATTTCTATTTTTCCTGAGGATACGCAAGCTTTATAAGTTGAGGGTGCTGATGCATTGTGGAAACACAATACTTTCTATGCTTGAAACAAAGAATTTATGCTTAGACTTGGGATATTTTGGTAGATATGATATGGTTTTGTGGTTATTGCAGGTCAAACAGGTGAATAATAGTCTTGGAATAAAATTGGAAGAAAAAATATCTATAAAAGATGAAGTTTATGCATCATACAAGTCATCCTACAAGTCATCAACATATCATATGGGTCGTAGATGTACTCGTAAGCAAGACAAAAACTAAAGCCAAGATAAAAAGCTAAGTGAAGGGTAGATACGATTGGAACATACGAACCGTAAGATGTGGAGACTAGTCTAGACAAGTAGTCATTGAGAGAACGAACAGAAAAGAAAATTTTAGAGATAAAATCACAAAATAAGACAAGTCATAAGACCTATGTATGACTCGTAAGGATCAGTCATGAGATGACCTGTGAAGAAAAAACTACAAAGAACAACGCCCAAGTGGATGACTAGTGAAGACCACAAGTCATAAGCTCTGGGTACGACTCATAGGGACAAGTTATAAATATAACAAAAACTTGAAGCCCAAGAGATCAGCTACTGGAATGCATATGAGAAGCACTATACGCCTCGTAAGAAGACCTTGCGAGTAGACTAAGAAAGTCATACCTTGTGCTGACCTACTTTTCCTATTCCGTTTTAATTAGGTTTTTTGGGTTATTTTGAGATACTATAAATACCTTAAGGTTATTCCTTTATTAGGTTACATTCTTAACTCACTTTTACAATGCTTTTACTACTTGTTACATACTTTGATCTTTGAGATTTTTGAGTCTCGAGTTGATTAGATAAGATAGCGAAATCATGATGATGGAAGTGAATCTCAAATTCATGTCTTAATACTCTTTTCCTAATCATAAACTCCCTTATGAGGATATTAACAAATACAGTCTATCCCCAAGCTTCTGCAATAGCTCTGAGGTCAATTATGTTAAAGAAGATTAAGATATATGCAGTTTACTTTAGAATAGATGAATCTCCCACTTCCCTTGTGTAGTTAATCCATCAGGTTTTCCACAATCCTAGTTAAATAAGTTAGCCGCTCATGGTCATGCAACAATCTAAGATAATCAATAAATAAAGCATGTAAATAATTGCACAATAATGAGATGAATAAAATTTGAAGTCTTCAAATAAATAAAAACCCAAAATCTCAAGAACAAAGTATCAATAAAGTAATGGTAAAGTGTGTAAAAGTGTGTAAAAGAATATCAAAGTGTGTAACCAAACAAAGGAGAAACCCTAAGGTATTTATAGTATCTCAAAAATACTAAGAAATCGTATAAAAACAAAAAAAGGTAAAGTTAAGTCGGCGCATGGTATGACTCGTCCATCCACTTGTATGTTCATCATATGAGTTGTACCGTACCCTCTCCTATCTATTCCAGTGACTGGCCTCCCAAGGCTTCAACTTTCTGTTCTTCATATGAATTCTGCTCACGAGTCGTACCTTGATGATACAACACGCGTCCTTCACTCGTATCCACCTGGGACTTCAGTCTTTTCAAGATTTGAACACTGGTTTGCTTACGATTTCCCTATACGAGTCGTACTCAGACTTTCGACTCGTATACTTTTGAGACTTTATTTTTCGATGGTAGCTCTAGATTCTATTATGTTTACGAATTGTTTATATGGCTCTTGTCCTTTCTTACTACTTAGATGACTGAGTCGTATCTTTTCTTTACTTAGTATTTTGTTTGGGTCTTTGGTTCTGTGGTGCTTACGAGTCATCCTACGAGTCGTATGATGTGTAGACGACACATGAGGTGACTCATATCTTGATCAGACTTGTTCTTTTCAGGTCTTTTTCTTCTATTTTCCTCCCAACACTATTGTAGACTTATTTTAGCTGTAATAAACACAAAAGAGCATTATATCTACTAAAACAACCTAAGTACCCCGCATAAATTCATGGTTTTAAGCATCGAACGTGTCATGTTTCCAAGACATATCAACACCCTTAACTGATACTTTTACACGTCCTCAGGCAACAACAATTAAGATATATAACTCAACACGATGCTTAAACAAGAAGATCATAAGTTACCCATGGCTGTGATTTTGAATTCAATTTTCTCATACATTGTTTCCCTCTCCTAACCTCACTTTAAAAAATTCAAATTATGTATAACTATTCAGCACATGGAGAAACACAAGGGAATCCGAGGATGGCATTACATTATTTACAGACAACCGCCCATCAACACAAGCCACATTATCCAAACAGCTTAGCAACCTGTACACAACCCCCATGTGCTCATAGTCAAAGAAATCCCAATCACTCAGCTAAGATAAATCAATTAATTCTGGGATATAACATACAATGCTCTTGCTCACCGAGAAGTATCACCGGTTATGCAGAATACCATAGGCTTGCCCATATGCTCTTTTCCTAAATTTTCAGATAGTCGAAGTAAGATCACTAAAGGACTTTATTCAGCTTGTAACTAGGTTAAGGGCAGTTATGGTATACTTTTGGGATTTATTAAGTGACTATGTCTCCTCAACACTATGCTTTATTTGGGGTCAACTTATTTTCACTTTCTCTTCAACTTTATTTCCTCCCTTATGTCTCCCATTTTACTTTCAAAGCACATTCTGACTTAGGCTAGGTACATTTTTCTCGCTTTATTTTTCTTTTTTTTCCTCTTTTGTGTTCAATTTTCTTATTTTTTTCTTTTTTTCCTACTTATTTTCGTACCGCACTTGTCCTTTTTTATTTTTCTTTCTACACTTCTTTCTTTATTCTTATTCTTCCTATGCACCTTTATAATAGCCACCCTCAACTTAGGCTATTTTCCTGAGTTGAGGTGCACAGTGACCAAGGAGGATCGGGGCCAAAACAAGTTCATTGTAGAAACAGAAAGGTGAAATTGGCATTTTAAACAAAAAATGGGTCAAGGCAGGCTCAAATATTTAGATCAAAGGGATTTTATAAATTACTTTAGTTGAGCATTTAGGCTTGGGTGGACTTACAAAAAAAGGGCGTATGATTATCTCCTACATGACTCACCTAGACCTAGGTAAAAGCAACCGAGCAAGTTCTAGATTCTGATACACTAGGAACTCAGTAGCACCTCACACATACTTTTACAGGGTTTCATTGCTAAGTACTACTTATCTAGTTATGTAATTGTTTACCCTAATTGTTCTATCCCTAATCCTAATGCCATTATCAGATTCACAATAGTCTCACAAATATAAATCTCACACAGTTAACATAAATTTAGGAAGGGTCTTAATTTTCAACACCATTCTATTAAACACAAATGCTTTCAAAATAATTATTTCAAATTGAAAATTTATGTTTCCAGAATCACAAATCACTTTCAAAACCATAATTCATTACTATTCAGAATTAAGAATCCTTTAAAATTGATACAAAAAAATATCTGTCTTTTGCCATAGGTGCCGATTTTCTTCCTATTTCAACAACTTGTCAGCAACAAACCTGCAAGTCATAACAGACTTTTATCTACCTAAAATTTTCATCTACTCCTAGATATTCAAAATCAGATATATCCCCACCCCCAACTAAAAATTCGTGCACTATCCCCGCTAAAAAATAATGTAACACAAGGATAAAAGGTCATACTTGGGTACTCAAGGCGCCGGCTCAACAATATCAGCACGAGGCCCTCAAACTGGATCCCACTCTCCTTAGTCAAGACTGAATCAGCAACAATAGTCAGGGCACAATACCGTCCCTCTCAGCATCAATAACTGGTGATCTCAAACCACCAGCTCCAGCATCCATCTCACGGACCCATGTCTCTCGAACCAGCTCATCCTGTATGTTATCTGCCTTGGCCTTTTTTTCAGCCTCTTTATCTTCATGCTTTCTCTTTTTCTCTCTCTTTTTTCTTCTTGGGTCACCACAATTAGTACCTCTACCGAGTTTGAGATAGCCTAAATTTTAGACATGGACTGTAGGCACGACTATCTCAATCACGGGCTCCAGAATCATCGGTCTATCATATAGCTCCACGACCATTTTCTTAATTTCAAAAACTTCAAACATGATCTCAGCAATATCGGGAGTCTACCCACTACTCAACTATAGAGTAATCCTCAACTTAAATGCATCAAGTTTTCCCTTGATATGTCTTTTCGGTTCGTAAAGTATATGTCAAGGCAGGGCTTCACGCCCCCTTCCATATGACTGACCTTAGCCTCCAGTGTGGCTAGTATGGTCATGGTTTTGATCCACATAGCCTAAAAATCATAATGATTCCAGAAGGCATACCTCGTAGGGTGGGTGGTACATACTATACCAGAGAAGAAGCACTAGAATTACTCATTACATTAGTCTGGGTAGGTTCCATCTGATCAATAGCCTCAGAAGTCTCAGCATAGACGCTCTGTCAAAATATAACAGCTACTATATCTACTACCTATTGAGACTATCGAGCGAAAGGGTTCGTTGAGTCTCTGATTAAGACTAGGTTAGTGGTGTTTGTAGCCTAATATTTTATCGATACCAAGGAATTTTTGTGCTCCCACAGCCAAAAAAATTGTGTAATAAAACATGGATATGCCAGCAGAAACTTCTCTCCGCCCACAGTATGGTCCCTCATCTCTTGGGATAAGAATTCCCCTACATAAAACTCATAACCACCAATGAACCCAGCTATAATAGCTGCACAAACTAGGCTCAGAACATTATCTCATGTGTTGGGACCAATGTCCACCATGCTTTACCCTCGAAGTTGAGGGTATTCTTCTTAATATTTTATGAGGTGACACCCAGGACACCTACTACCCATACAAAATTTTGTCCGTTCAAAGTTATGCTCTTCGCAATTCATAAAAAAAATCCATCTTCTCCTCTAAACCCAATAACTTTGAGGGATCTTTCTAATTTCCTCCATACTATAGTCTATTTCCCCAGTGTTTATCGAAGGCTTATGCTCTAGTCCATATAAGAATCGACCAATAGTATATGGGGAAATATTTACCTGCACTCCTCGAATAGTAAATAAAGTGATAGGGTCACCTTTTTTCCACAATTAACCCTATGGATATTGTATCTATAATTCGCCCTTGTATGCTACATAAAATTCTCTCACTAGTTCTTCAGTGTACTTCACGGGCTCTCTCGTCATCCACTCAAAGACATATTACTGGAAGTGCACTTCAGTGTACTTCACGGGCTCTCTCGTTATCCACTCAAAGACATATTACTGGAAGTGCACCTCAAACCTGGGAATCTCTACCATCCCAGTATAATCAGCCTCCTCTCCAGATATAAAACCCGTCTGATCTTTCCTCCATGAAGTCTTCTCAATCCATCATTAAGGGTCTCCTGCATACCAGGGTTTCCCCATTGTTCAATGATGGGCATTGGAGTAGTGTCAAGTATAAGTAGGGGGTCCTGTCTACTGATAGGTGTAGCATCAACCTCTTCTGTATCATGGGAATTCTAAGAACTAGCTTCCTCAAAACTAGACTCAGAATCATCATCATCAGAAGGTGGTGGTGTATGAGGGGGAGAGATAGTTGGGTTCTTTTTCCTTGAACCTCGTTGAGGTATTTCCTATGATGGTGCACTCTTTTTCCCTTTGTCAGCCTTTTTCCTTTTTGGGCAACCTTTCCTGTCGTTGTGCCTTCGTATAGGTCACCACTACTATTAGAGGATATAGTAAACTCAGACTTAGTAGACTCTAAACTAGTAGACGGTGCCTTCTTGTTGCCCTTTTTGGCCACTTGCTTAGAAGAAGATGTGTTTTTAGGAGGCATTTTTCCTACAAGTACACATTAATTAGTAATTAAATAAAGAAAAGAAAAGAAAAATTAAGAAACTAAAGTACTATGTGCATGTTATGTTCAGAGTACGAGTGGTGAGTACTGGTCATATCAACAAGATACGACTCAAATGACCGAGTCGTATGCTACTCAGTGAAGATGTAATTGTTCACTAGTTTACTTATGAATCCTCCTAATCAGTCGTACCGACAAGGTATGACTTGTTACTAACAGTCATAAGCAGATTAGAAAAATTTTGTAAAATATTATTACTTCCAGGTCAGTACGACTTTAAGTGTGCGAGTCATATGGATTGGGTACGACTCATTTAGGCAAGTCATATCTACTCTAGAACTTTAAACTTTTTATACATCCATGTTGTCAGTAGGTACTAGTCCCATTATGACCCCATTACCAGTGGGTATGAGTCGTAAGGAGTCTCGTATCCAATGCAACATAGAAGTCCAACTTTAAAGTTTGACTCCAAATCAAATTTCCAAAAATACCAATTAATTTATGTAACAATATTACTCAAATTTAATCACAACAATACACAATAGCAACGCCCAAACCACATTCACCCCCAATTCCCATTTTTAACCTAAAACCCATGAACTAAGATTCCTAAAATTTAACGAACAAGTAATATCAACGAATCAAGTTAGAAATCACTCACATTTATAATTTCAGCCTGAAATATAATGAGGTTGAGTTCGAACACTTACTTGGATGAATTCAAAGTTTTTCCAATTTTAACTATTTTTTTCTAAAACTTCATGCGTAGATTGTGCAAAGGGAAGAATCCGAGGAAGATTAGAGTTAAATAAGTTTTTTTCAATTAATTTTGAGAGTTGGAAACTTGAAATTCAAGGAAAAATAGTAGTGGACAAGTGATTCGTGTATCAGGTACCCGATGGGTGCCCTTTTTCTTTTTAAATACATGCTCTGGGCTGGGTTGACCCGCGACCCTGACCTGGTAAGCTTGGGTATGAGTCATGTGTACGAATTGTACCCAGGCTTACGAGTTGTTTCTTTGACTCGCATAGACCTGGAACTTTACCTGGGTTCTAGAGTGGATATGACTCAATGTGACAAGTCGTGCCTCGAGGGTATGACTCATTCTCAAAATTGTATCCATTCCAAAATCTTTTACCAGATTCTGATGTTTTTTCTAGGTTCGTACGACTCTTACTCATGAGTCGTACCATCTATATACGACTCGTAAAGAGTTCGTCTGACCAAAATTCTTGAAATTTTTTGGAAATTTTTTGCAATCTTTAGTCCTGTACAATGAACAGACATATTAACCTATAACTAAATAAGTATAAAACCATGGGTTGTCTCCCATGCGGTGCTTGATTTACCATCGTGGCATGACGTGGCTAAGTTGGGTACTCAAATTTCATGAACAAGCCCATGGGTTGCCTCCTATGTAGTGCTTGATTTAACGTCGTGGTATGACATAATTACCTTGGTTACTTATCCTTCACCAAGGTCGATCTCAAAAATCACATTTATATCCTTAGTGTTACCCATATAGTGCTTGACACTTTGCCCGTTCATCTTGAACGGGACTTTACCATCCCACTTCAATTCCAAAGCACCATATAGAAATACTCTTAGTACACTAAAGGGACCATACCATCGGGACTTTAACTTACCTGGAAACAAGTGAAGCCTTGAGTTGTAGAGAAATGTCTGTTCACCTTTTTTGAAGATTTTTTTTCAATTTTGTGATCATGATGTAGCTTTATTTTTTCCTTGTAAAGTACAGAACTTTCACACGCCCGGAGTCAAAATTTATCCAACTCATTCATACTCTGTATCCTTGTCTTGGTTGTATCTTTCCACTTAAAATTTAGCTTCTTCAAAGCCTAAAGTACTTTATTTTCAAGTTCAACAAGCAAGTGACACACCTTTCCATACACTAACTGATACGGTGAAGCACCAATTGGGGTCTTGAATGTTATTCGCTAAGCCCATAATGCATTATATAACTTTCGTGACCAATTAGTCCTACTGGAATTTACTGTCTTCTCCAAGATGGACTTAATTTCTCTATTAGACACTTCTTCTTGCCCACTAGTCTGTGGATGATAAGGTGTCACCACCTTGTCTTTCACTTCATACTTCTCAAGTAGACTTTTGAATAGACGATTACAAAAATATGACCAACCACCACTAGTGATAGCATATGGGGTGCCAAATCGAGAAAAGATATGCTTTTTCAAGAATGCAGTGATACTACGTGGTTCATTGTTGGGAAGAACAATTTCTTCCACCCATTTAGAAACATAATCCATAGCCACAAGTATATACTGCATGCCTAACAAACTCACAAAAGGACCCATAAAGTCTATACCCCATGCATTAAACAATTCCAATTCTAAGATCGAAGTCATAGGAAGTTCATGGCATCCAAAGATGTTACCTTGTCGTTGACATTGATCGTAAGTAAAAGCAAAATCATGCACATTGTAACGACCTAAAAATTTGATGAAATATGTGAAATTTGTGATTTTGTGTGATTTAACTATTTTACTCCTCTCCATAGTTGCATTATGATATTTCTGGGGTGTGGGAGTGATTAAAATGATTTTCGATGCATTTTGGTATCATTTATACAATATTGTGGTTTTTGATGGCTTTGAGAGCCTTATTTTGGACTTATGTGGATATTTTTTGATTCGTGCATCCGAAGGCCAAATGGACTATGGCAGCAGCTCCAAAATATCAATTTTAGTCTAGGTAGATCTTTAGTTTGGGTATTGATGCACCCAAGCTCATTTCGACTATTAGTCAGAAAGTTTAAAAATTGAAAATATAGGTGTGGAACCCACATTTGATCGAAACAACCTCATATGGAAAATGCGACTTTGCCAGAAGATCTGAAATATTGCTTTTAGGGTGGTATCATGTTTGGTATGATTTTACTGCTTTTAAATCTCATTTCGACCCTAGGTTTGGAAAATTGTGATTTCGAGTTTTGGGGGTCAACTTTGTGAAAATGATGTTTTTTCAAAAATCTGACTTTCCCAACGCATCCAAAACATCGAATTTAGTATGGTTTCATAGTTTATTTACATGTTTTGGACTCCTAATGAATTCAGGGCACCCTGTCGAAGTCCGGGTCGGACTTAAAAAATGAAAATCTGGTGCAAATAGCCAATTTTTGCTATAAAAATAGCTTTTTCATTATTTTTTGCTCATTTTACTCATTTTTTATCTTGTCTCTTGGGAGTTAAATCCTAAAATAGTGTGGGAGCTTCAAAGTAAAATTTGTGAGAGCTAGGAAAGCTAGATTAACACCTTTTTCTTGGTTTTATTACGGATTAAAGGTAAGAATTCACCTTTTTCTTAGTAATTTCTTGATTAATTTTTCAAAACCCCAAAAATCTTAGGGCGTGATTTTAAACCCAAATTTTACTCCTTTTTACTTGAATAATGTATTTATCTTATAATTACTAGTTTTTCATCACTTTAACCTTCAAAACAACTCCGGTTCTTGATTTTAACTCGGATTTCAAAGATTTTACCCAGTAAAGATCAAAAATGATATTTCTTCAATTTAAACCCCATTTTTTACTTGATTTAACTTGGGTTTTTAATTGTAGGTTCCTAAAAAAGTAAAGTTTTGATTTTGCACTTCTTTTTTGAAAAACCCATCTTAGGAGTCCGTTTTGACCCCGAACCAAAAGTAGTCAATATGGGTATTGTTGGTTTTATTTTGACACGTAGATTTCATATTTAATGTTTCTAGTAAAGTTAGAGATTATTCATAAAAATTAAGATCGTGGGTTCAAGTGTAGCGGATCGATTTCGACTTTTGGGGTAGGTTATAGCTTAACTCTTTCAGACTGGGATGGGTAGTAAATAATGATACAAAATACAAGTTAAGGGTAGAAACTAATCATGCAAAATATCTATCTATGTGTTGTGCCTGTGTAGGGGTCTGTATGTGATGTAATTGTCAAAATTGAGTTATAATATGATATGTGTGACCGTGTGGGATCCTATGTGATATTGATAGCATTGAATACATGTGAATAATTGTATTGTGTTGTTAATATGCTTAATATGGTAACATTGGTGTATTATGATTATATTCATACTTTTTTGGCATATGAGACATGTGAAAATTTGTGGATGAAAATGAAATAATTAGTAGATATTAGCTCACATGGTTGTGGAAATATATCATTGTGGTTGGTTATGAAAATACTCATTGTGATTGGTTGTGAGCATTACATCCTCATATCATACTCATTCATGAAATATTGGTACCACCGTGGAAACATCTGAGAAATACTGGCAACACCTTTTAAAACCCTCCCTAAGGGATGTGCCGGGAAGGAAATATTATAACACCTTATAAAACCCTTTTCGAGAGATATGCCAGAATGGATATATGTGGATTGTATATGGGTTGACAAACCCCCCATGAGTCCTACATCGGGAAGCTTTAGCTCCAAAGGCGTAACGGGGATTGTGCAATGATCCCAGAGGTTGTGCAACGACCTCATGCACATCATTATCATATACATTGCACTTACTTTATTGTATTATTTTATGTTGTATTGGCATATTGACTTGTCATCTATGTATTTATCGTATCTTGTTTTGCTTGTATTTGATGATCTTGTATATGCATGTTCCCCCCTGTTCTTCTTATATGTGATATAATATGTACTTTTGTTCTATCTTGTTGTGATGTTGCAATATATATGAGATATATTAGAATTGTTAGTGCAAGCGGTATGGGCTACCATTGTGGGATATTTTCTTTTTGCAGGTGGCGTACCCTTAGTGTATATTTTGTATGCTTTATTTACTACTTTGCTTGGTTGGTCTATGATACCTACTGATTACAAGTTAACCGTACTCATGCCTACTGAGCCCTTTTGGTGCAACTCCTAGCTCAAGTGCGCCTCAGCTTGATTGACTCGAGAGATTATTGGAGTTTCCAAGGAAGCGGTTGGATATTCATGCATTCGAAGTTCACCTTTATCTTTCTATAGTAGTTATGTCTTTATTAGTGTTTAGAGATAGTTATTATTCCTTTGTGGTTATTTTTCTGATGTATTTGACTCTTGTATTGTATTAGTAGTTCTTACACTATTGACACCTGGTTTTGGGCATGATTGATATTTTGGATAAATTCTTTCCGTATTATTATGATTACTATATGGTTCAGCTTTTGTTCTAGAAGACTTACCTCAAAATATTTTTGTCTTTTCCTCTTTTCGTATCAGTTTGGATAATAGGCTTACTTGTCAAGGTACGTCATGATAAGTGCCATTATGACCCACATTTTAAGGTCATAACAAATTAGTATTAGAGTAGCTAGGTTTTATTGGTCTTAACAGTGAAAGAATGGGATATCTAAGAGCCTCACAGATCAGTACGTAGATGTCTATATCTATCTTTGAGAGGCTAAAGGATGTCTTCAGAAAAATTCTCTTATTTTATTCCTTATAGTGCAAATTCTTTCATACCCTATATTCTGAGTTGTGTTTCACTCTTTCTGCATAAATGGAGTTACTTATACCTCTTATCAGTTGTGAGATATTATGAGAGATTAGTGGATATTATTTATTGGTTGTAGGCCTGTTGATACTCCTAAGTTGCCATGGGATTAGTTTGTTGATGCCTTTCTAGAGAGATTTGTTCCTTTAAGTTTGAGAGATCGTATGTAGGATGAGTTTGATCATTTGGAGAAAGGCTCTATGACAGTTGCTAAGTATGAGGCATGCTTCCATACCCTGTCTAGATATTTCTACGTTAGCATTTCCATTGAGTTTGAGAAGATTTAGAAGTTTGTGAAGGGTTTAGATATCTCTCTTCAGTTGGTTACTTCTCAGATGGTTGTGCTTGGGGATCCTCTTTAGAGTATTGTGGGTCATTCTAAGATAATAGAGGGTATTATTAGTGCATCTTAGGGATGTGCCAAAAAGGTGTAATGTTTTAGTGAGTTCAGGAGTTAGACCTTTCGAGGTAGAGATTTTAGAGGTTCTCATGGATACCATGGTAGGTCCAGTATAGGTGACTATATAAAGTTTAGGCGGTGGATCTTCTAGTTCAGACGTTTAGGGTGGTCATTCGGGCCTAGTTATACATTCTTCTATTTAGAATGGTCGTAAAGGTTGCTATGTATGTGATGAGATTAGCCATATAGACAAGGACTGTCCCCGTTGGGTGATTCAAGCTACTCTAATTTCATCTATGAGGGGTAGGGGTTCTACCAGAGGTGCAAGAGGTAGAGGTAGTAGAGCTCGTGAGGGTAGCCATGGGACCACTTATTCAGTTGGTGGTCGTGGGGTTACCCAGGAAGCTGGTGGTCATGGTTATTGTTATTCTTTACCAGCCAGAACTGAGGCAGAGGCTTTTGATGCTGTGATTATAGGTATTATCCCCATTTTTTTTAGACTTGAATCAGTATTGTTTGATCCTAGATTTACTTTCTCCTATGTGTCTGTGTATTTTTCTTTAGGTTTTGATTCTATTAGTGAGCCTCTTGCCATGTCTATTTGTGTATCTACGTCGTTCGGTGATTCTTTAGCGGTGGATTGGACGAACTAATCTTGTGTCGTGACATTTTCCAGGCATGAGACTTTTGTGGACTTGCTTGTGTTAGATATGATTGATTTTGATGTTATTTTAGGCGTGGATTGGTTGGCTCCTTATTATGATATTTTAGATTATTTTGCGAAGACTGTGACCTTAGCTTCATTGGGTAAGCCAAGGATATCTTAGAAAAGTGAAGTTCTTTGGGTCCTAAAAGGATTATATCTTTTGTTCAAGCTTATAAATCAGTTAAGAGGGGATGTTTATCTTACTTGGCTCATATTCATGACACCAGTGTTATTTTATCTCCTTCCTTAAATTTTGTCTGTATTATCCATGAGTTTATAGATGTATTCCCTACGGACTTGTCTGGTATGCCTCCGGATAGAGATATTGATTTCAATATTAATGTTGAGCCAGGCACAAAGCCTATTTATATTTCTTTTTATAAGATATCCCCCGTAGAGTTGAAGAAACTGAAGGATCAATTATAGGAGTTATTGGATAAAGGATATATCTGACCTAGTAACTTACCTCAAGGTGCACCTGACTTATTTGTAAAGACAAAAGATGGGGTCTATATGGATGTGTATTGATTATCGACAATGGAATAAGGTGACGGTTAAGAATATGTATCTTCTCTTCAGAGTGATGCAATGTTTTCAAAGATTAATTTGAGGTTTGGTTATCACCAGTTGAGGATTAGAACTGTGAATATTCCAAAAATTACTTTTCAGACTCGATATGGTCATTATGAGTTCTTGGTCATGTCCTTTGGGTTGAACAATGCCCCTGTCGCATTCAAGGAGTTGATGAACTAGGTGTTTAGACCGTCTCTTGACTTTTTGGTTATTGTATTTATAGATGATATCTTGGTGTATTCCAAGAGTGAGGCTGAGCATGAGGAGCATTTGTGGATTATGCTTTAAAGATTGGGGGTGAGAAGTTGTATGCTAAGTTCTCTAAATACGAGTTTTGGTTGGACGCTGTTTCTTTCTTAGGTTATGTGGTGATGAAGAAAGGTATTATGGTTGATCCATCCAAGGTTACACGGTTTGTGATTGGACTAGACCCACTTCGCCTACTGAGATTTGGAGTTTTGTTGGCTTGGCGAGTTATTATCTGTATTTTGTTGAGGTTTTTTCATCCATTACATCTCCATTGACTAAGTTGGCTCAGAAGAAGATTTCTTTTTAGTGGCCCAATGCTTGTGAGGCGAGCTTTCAAAATCTCAAGGATTTCTTGACTTCAGCTTCTATCTTGATTTTGCCCAAGGACGGCGTAGGTTTTATCATCTTTTGTGATTCTTTAGATGTTGGGTTAGGTGTTGTATTGATGCAGAAGAGCAAGGTAATTGCTTATGCATCTCGTCAGTTGAAACCTCATGAGAGGAATTATCCTACACATGATTTGGAGCTTGGCACAGTTGTGTTTGCCTTGAAGTTGTGGAGGCACTACTTGTATGGAGTTCATTGTGAGATCTTCTCATATCATTATAACCTTCAGTACTTTTTTACCCAGCAAGATCTTAATATGAGGCAGCGCCGTTGGCTTGAGTTGCTTAAGGATTATGACTTGACTATTCTCTATCATTCGGGCAATGCTAATGTGGTTGTGGATGCCTTGAGCCGAAAGTCGACTAGCATGGGTAGCTTGGTGCATCTTTTGACCAAGGAGAAGCTTTTGGCCTTAGAGATTCAGTCTTTAGCTAATCAGATGGTTAGGCTTGATATTTCGACAGCGGGACGTGTTTTGAAATTTGTGGAGACTAGACCTTCTTTGATGAAGAAGATTTGAGCTCATCAGTTTGACGATGTTGGATTGAGGTTGATTCACGATAAGATATTGAGTGGAGAGGCTAAGGAAGCCTCACTTGATTCAGATGGAGTTTTGAGGATTGGGGGCTGAGTTTGTATTCTGAGACTGGTGATTAGATTAGGTTGATATTGGAGAAGGCCCATTGTACTAGATATTTTATAAATCCAGGTGTGACTAAGATGTATCTTTATTTAAGACAAAACTCCTGGTGAGGGGGTATGGGGTGAGATATAGTAGATTTTATGGATCATTGCCTATGTTGTCAGCAGGTGAAGGTTGAGCATATGAAACCAGGTAGATTGCTTCAGAGGTTACCCATTCTCGAGTGGAAGTTGGAATAAATCACCATGGACTTTGTGACTGGTTTTTCTCGTACATCTTATGGTTTTGACAGTGCTTGGGTCATCGTGGATTGATTGACCAAGTCAACTCATTTTATTCCGGTTTGGATCGCATTCAGTGCTGAGAGGTTAGCCCCTATCTTCATTTGTGTGATTGTGCATCTTCATGATGTACCGGTGTCCATTATTTCAGATCAAGGTCTGTGTTCACATCTTACTTTTGAAAGATTTTTTAGGATAAGTTGGGTACTTGGGTTAATCTTAGAACAGCGTTTCACCCCTGATTGATGCCAATCAGAGCGGACTATACAGGTTTTGAAAGATATGCTTCGCCCATGCGTGATGGATTTTGGTGGCCAGTGGGAGCAGCATTTGGCTTTAGCAGAGTTTGCATATAATAATAGTTACCAATTGAGTATTAATATAGCTCCTTTTGAGGCATGTATAGTAGGCGTTGTTGCTCCCTAATGGATTGGTTTGATGTTTCAGAGATGAGACCTTGAGGTGCAGACTTGCTTCGTGAGTTTTTGGATAGAGTCTAGGTCATTCAAGATAGACCTAGAGCAGCACAGAGTAGGAAGAAGTGTTATACTGATTGTAGACTTCGTGCCTTGAGATTTGACGTTAGAGATCCTATTTTAATTTGAGTTTCACCCATGACGGATATGATGAGGTTTGAGAAGAGATACAAGCTTAGCCCCATGTATATTGGTCCATTTGAGATTCTTCGGACTGTTGGCGATATGGCTTATGAGTTGGCTTTTCCCCTTGATCTATCAAATGTTCATCCAGTTTTTCATGTTTCTATGCTTCGTCGCTATATTCCAGATGAGTCTCATATTATTTGCTAAGAATTATTTCAGCTAGATGATAGTTGTTCTTTGTTGAGGAGTCAGTTTCCATTTTGGCTAGGGATGTTAGGCGGCGGCGCTCTAGAGTGATCCCTGTGGTTAAGGCCCAATGGCGACATCAACCTATACATGAGGCTACTTGGGAGGTTGAGTCTGATATGCATAGTTTTTATTCCCAACTCTTTGTTAATTCAAGTATTTCTTTTGCCTTAGTTCGAGGACGAACTAGATTATTAGTGGTGGATGATGTAGAGACCTAAAAATTTGATGAAATATGTGAAATTTTTTATTTTGTATGGTTTGACGATTTTACCCCTCTCCGTAATTGCATTATGATATTTCTGGGGTGTGGAAGTGATTGGCATGATTTTCAATGCATTTTCGTATCATTCATGCAATATTATGATTTTTGATGGCTTCGAAAGTCTAATTTTAGACTTATGTGGATATCTTTTGATCCGTGCAATGGATGGCCGAAATGAATGCTCCAACAAATCCAAAATATAGATTTTACGCTAGGTAGACCTTTGGTTTGGGTCCCGGTGCACCAGAGCTCATTTCGACCTATTGATCGGAAAGTTGACAAATTGAAAATAAGGTGTAGGACCCCCATTTGATTGAAACGACCTTGAATAGAAAATTTTATTTTGCCAACAGATATGGAATTCTGATTTTAGGGTGTTCACATGTTTGGTATGATTTCACGGCTTTTAAATCTCATTTCGACCCTCGATTTGAAAAATTATAATTTTGGGTTTCCGGGGTCAACTTTGTGAAAATAATATTTTTTTTCAAAAATTTGACTTCATCAATGCATCAAAAACATTGAATTTAGTATGGTTGCATAGTTCAATTGCGTGTTTCGAACTTCGAACGAATTTTGGGCACCCAGTCGAAGTCCGAATCGAACTTAAAAAATGAAAATCTGGTGCAAATAGCAGATTTTTGCTATAAAAATAGCTTATCACTATTTTTAGCCCATTTTTTCTCATTTTTCATCTTGACTCTGAGGAGTTAAACCCTAAAATAGTGTGGGAGCTTAAAAGTAAAATTTGTGAGAGCTTGGAAAGCTAGATTAACACTTTTTTCTTGGTTTTATTACGGATTATAGGTAAGTATTCACTCTTTTCTTAGTAATTTCTTGATTAATTTCTCAAAACTCCAAAAATCTTAGAGCATGATTTTAAATCCGAATATCACTCTTTTTCACTTGAATAAAGTTTTTATCTTATAATTATTAGTTTTTCATCAATTTAACCTTTAAAACAACTCCGATTCTTGATTTTAACTCGAATTTTAAAGATTTTACCTGGTAAATCTCAACAATGATTTTTCTTGAATTTGAACCCCATTTTTTACTCGATTTAACTTGGGTTTTCAGCTATAGGTTCCTAAAAATATGGAAAACATGTTTTTGAAGTAAAGTTTTGATTTTGCCCTTCTATTCTGGAAAACCCATTTTAGGGGTCCGATTTGACCCCTAACCAAAAGTAGTCAATATGGGTGTCGTCGCTTTTGTTTTGATGCGTAGATTTCATATTTGATATTTCTAGTAAAGTTTGATATTGTTCGTGAAAAGTAAGGTCACGGTTTCAAGTGTAGCAGATCGATTTCGACTTTCGAGGTAGGTTATGGCTTAACTTTTTCGGACTGGGATAGGTAGTAAATAATGGTACAAAATGCATGTTAAGGGTGGAAAATAATTATGAAAATTTTTTATCTAGTGTTGTGCCCGTGTAGGGGCCTATATGTGATGTAATTGTCGAAATTGAGTTGTTATGTGATGTGTGATCGTGTGGGATCCTATGTGATATTGATATCCTTGAATACATGTGAATAATTGAATTGTGTAGTTAAGATGTTTAATAAGGTACCATGGTGTATTATGATTATATTCATACTTTATTTAACATATGAGATATGTGGAAATTTGTGGATGAAAATGAAATAATGAGTGGATATTGGCTCACATGGTTGTGGAAATATATCATTGTGGTTAGTTGTGAAAATACTCATTGTGATTGGTTGTGAGCATTACATCCTCATATCATACTCATCCATGAAACATTGGTACCACTATGATAACATTTGAGAAACACTGGCAACACCTTTTAAAACCCTTCCCGAGGGACGTGCAAGGGAGGAGATACTGTAACACCTTATAAAACCCTTTGCGAGGGATGTGCCAGAAAAGAAATATGAGTTATGTGGATGGTATATGGGATGAAAAACCCTTGATGGGTCCTACGTTGGGAAGCTTTAGCTCTATAGGTGGATACGGGGATTGTGCGATGATCCCGGAGGTTGTGCGATGACCTCGTGCATCATCATCATCATTATCATATACATTGCACTTTATTGTGTTACATTGTGTTGTATTAACATATTGAATTTTCATCTATGTATTTATTGTATCTTCTTTTACTTGTGTTTGATGATCTTGTATACGTTTGTTCTTCTTATATGTGATATAATATGTACTTTTGTTCTATCTTTGTGTGTTGTTGCAATATATGTGAGATATATTAGAATTGTCAGTGCAAGCGGTGTGGGCTAACGTTGTAGAACATTTTCTGATTGCAGGTGACGTACTCTTAGTGTATATTTTGTATGCTTTATTTACTACTTTGTTTGATCGGCCTATAATACCTACTGAGTACAAGTAGATCGTACTCATGCCTACTGTGCCCTTTTCAGTGCAGGTCCTAGCTCGAGTGCGCCTCAGCTTGATTGACTTGAGCAATTATTGAAGTTTCCAAGGTAGCGGTTGGATATTCATGCAATCGAAGTTCACCTCTATCGTTCTATAGTAATTATGTCTTTATTATTATTCAGAGATAGTTATTATTCCTTTGTGGTTATTTTTCTGATGTATTTGACTCTTGGATTGTATTAGTAGTTCTTACACTATTGACAGCTTGTTTTGGGCATGATTGGTATTTTGGATAAGTTCTTTCCATATTGTTATGATTTCTTATATGGTTCAGCTTTGTTCTAGAAGACTTACCTTGGAATATTTCAGTCTTTTCCTCTTTTCGTATCAGTTTGGGTGATAGTCTTACGTGTCAAGGTACGCCATGACAACTGTTATCATGACCCTCATTTTTGGGTCGTGAGACGTATCTTTGTAGATTGTTGGCCAATAATATCCACATTACAAAATTTTATGGGCAATCCGGGTTCCTCCATAATGACCCCCAACTAGCGAAGAATGACAAGCCTTAAGTATACTCATCATCTCCTCCTTAGGTATGCATCTACGAATAATCCCATCCACATATAATTCTAAATAAATAAGGCTAATCCCAGAAAAATTTCCTTACCTCATGTATAAACTTCTTTCTTTGGCTGAAAGAAAAGATCTTCTGGGATTATATTACTTGCTAGATAATTTGCATAGTCTACAAACCATGGAATTAGATCTTGGGAAGCAGCTAATATCTGATCATCTGGAAAACTGTCATCAATATCAAGCCCATTTTCAACATTCTACATAGCTTCCTCCCCTAGTCTAGACAAATGGTCCACAACTTGATTCTCAGTCCCTTTTTTATCCTTGACCCCAAAATCAAATTCTTACAGCAATAGCACCGGACCCACCTAATCAGTCTAGGCTTTGCATCCTTTTTCACCATTAAGTATTGTAATGTTGCATGATCATTGTGCACAATCACCTTAGTCCCAATAAAATAAGACCTAAACTTCTCAAAGGCAAAAATCACTGCCAATAACTTTTGTTCCGTAACAGTGTAGTTCTTTAAAGCAGTGGTTAGTGCCTTTCTAGTATCGTAGATGGGATGAAGGATCTTTTCTTTCCATTGACCTAGTACAGCCCTTAAGGCCAAACCACTCATGTCACACATAATCTCAAACGGCAGGGACTAGTCTGGAGATATAATGATAAGAGAAGTCATCAACTTCTCTTTCATACATTCAAAGGCCTTCAAGCATAATTCACTGAACTCAAATTTCACCTTTTTTACAAGAATCCTACAAAGAGGGTTGGCAATCTAGGAGAAATCCTTGATGAACCGCCTATAAAACCCAGCATGACCCAAAAAACTACGAACACCCTTTACAAAAATTGGAAGAGGCAATTTCTCAATCACTTCAATCTTTGCTTTATCTACCTCAATACCCTTTTTTGAAATTTTGTGTCCAAACACTATACCTTCTTTTACCATAAAATGGAACTTTTCCCAATTAAGGACCAAGTTGCATTTTTCATACCTGCTAAAAGCATTCACCAAGTGAACTAATCAGTCATCAAAAGAATCACCAATGAATGAAAAATCATCCATAAATACTTTGATGGTGTCTTCTACTATGTCAGAGAAAATTGACATCATACATCTCTGAAATGTGACTGGAGTATTACATAACCCGAATGGCATACATCTGAATGTGAAGGTACCATAAGGACATGTGAAGGTTGTCTTCTCCTGATCTTCAGGTGTAATAGTAATCTGGTTATAACCTAAATACCCATCAAGAAAAAAGTACCATCGTATGCCCGCTAACTTGTCTAATATTTGGTCCATAAAGGGCATGGGAAAATGGTCCTTCTTAGTCCATGCATTCAATTTTCTATAATCCATGCATACTCTCCATCCCGTGACTGGTCTCATCGGTACTAGCTCATTCTTCTTATTAGTCACAATAGTAACACCGCCCTTTTTTGGAACACATTATACCAAACTGACCCACTAATTATCAGCAATAGGGTACACTAACCAGCATCTAACCACTTGATTATCTCTTTCTTTACCACCTTCTACATAAAAGGATTGAGTTGCACTGATGCTCTATACTTGGAATACAATACGGCTTAAGTTGAATTTTATAAGTACACAAACCAGGTGAAATACAACCAATATCAGTAGTGGACCAACTTATGGCCTTCTTGAATCTCTGTAATACTGATAACAAAGATTCTACTTCTATTTCACTCAAGTTAACTAAAATAATTATCGGCAAAGTGTTGTTGGCTCCCAAAAATGTATATCGCAAATGAGAAGGGGAATCCTTCCACTTTAAGATAGGTGGATCCTCAATAGATGGACGCGCAGGTAGAGTAGTTCTATTCTTTAGATCCAAATCAAGTTTTTTTGGAGTATAAGTATACGAACCACTCCCATACTGTGCACATACCATTTTATTGTACTCATCATTACCATAACTATTATTGTTCAAGATTATGGTAGCAAGAGCTTCAACGCCCAACCTCTCTTTAATAAAAACAACATCATTAGAACCATCATCCCAAAGAGTAACAGAATCAACATCATGAAGAGTATCTATCTCTTCATCATATAAATCAATCACGGATAAAACTCTCAACTCATTGGACTACTTCATGTCTTTGCATACATTAAATATAACCTATTCATCATTGAGTCTCAATATCAGAGGTCCCAACTCTAAGTTAATTAATGTCTTTACTGTAGCCAATAAAGGTCTTCCCAAGATAATTGGGACTTGAAAATCCACTTCACAGTCTAATATCACAAAATCAGCAGGAAAAATAAAAGAAGCCACCTTAACCAATAAGTCAAATATAATGCCAACTGGCTTTTTCACCATCCTATCTTCCATTACTAGTCTTATGGTAGTTAGAGTAGGAGCCCCCAACCCCAACTACTTAAACATAGCAAATGGCATGAGGTTGATACTAGCCCCCAAATCACATAGAGTACAGATGAAGTCAAAAGATTCAACGGTGCAACGTTCAGTGAAGGCACCCGGATCCTCCTTCTTCTATACCAAAGATCTAGTTGCCACAGCACTCTAATAATGAATATTATCAACTAGCTTATAACTGACTCGCCTCTTCTTGGTGATTAGGTCCTTCATGAAGTTTGGATATCCTGGTATTTGTTCCAATGCCTCTACAAGTGGGATGTTGATTGATAGTTCCTCTAGCATAGATAAAAAATTTTGATACTTACCCTCTTTTTGTTTTTGTTAGCCTTTGAGAAAAAGGAGGGCGATGTCTCAAAATAGGTTTAAGAACAGGCTCCTTGGTCTCATCTTTTCTTATGCCTTGCTTGCTACTACACTCTATACTAATAGTATCATCATCAATCTTTTTCTCATCAATAGTGGGTACAAGTGGATCCATAGCTTTTATACAACTCCGAGTGGTAATAGTGTGGCAGTGACCATCATTCTTTGGATTTGCAATCGTGTTACTCAACATTTGACCATACTGTTATTCTAGTTGTCTAATTGTTATAGCATATGCCTCGACTTTGTGATTCAGCCCTAACAGACCTTTCTTAATATCCTTAAGAAAGAACTCTTGACTTTCCTGCCCTTTAACCAGTTTTGCCAATATTACCTTCATTCTAGATTCTTAATCAAGGCTGCCTAGTGTAACGTATTTGTCACTATTCTCTTAGTAGTATTTTTCACCGCTAATTACCATCTCTCTCTACTTCTATCTTTGTATTTGTCCTTATAATAGTTTCGACCTTAATTTCCTTACCCTTGGGCTTAAAAATATGCCAACCTACGATTAAGATACTTCTTCTCATCTTTAGATTCAATCTCAAAAGTTCTGGAAGTGGACCTCTATGTCGCAACTGCATTCACTTTTTCAAAACTCATTTTTGTGAACTGTTTTGTAAGCAGCTCAATATCTATCCAAAGTTGTGTGTCCTCTTATTCTACCAAATCATGACTAGTTGTGTATGCATTATCTTCTCTGATAGCATACGTATCTGCACCACTCTCAGCATATCTAGTATGCCAACCTTTATTTGTCACGAAAATATCATCCAGTATATCCTGGTCAGCATCCCACCGAAGACACATAAATGCACCTCCTGAAATTGTATCTTCCATTGCTCTTGAACTAACATTCAATGATCTACTGAAGATTTCCAACAAATTTGATCCTCTGATTCTGTGATTAGGTACTATGCTCGGCTTTTTCTTGAATCCAAACTATGCTTTATACAAGGACTCCGCAGGTAACTGTCTAAAGTTACAAATCTCTTCTTTCAACTTTAGAATCCAACTTTAGAAAGTTCAACATATCCCATGTCTTCATCTTCGTCATATGGTTAAAGATACTGATAAGAAGGAATCATCAAGGCTCTGCCTCTTTGTACTCATCATTGTTGTGTTGGCACCTATCTTGGCCTGGCTAGCGCTACATTCTCAGCTCGATCCTACTCTTCCGCCACTCTAGCTTCTTCAACTGTTGCTACTAATATTTATTGTATTTTTCTGTCAGCAACATTCTGTGGATTATCCGGTGGTGGAGGATAAGGCACATTATGAGGGTCTTGAACCTTAGCTGGAACACTATCACGAACTTCTTCTGCCATCCTTCGTGGTGTTTGAAAATTCTTTCAGGCTTTTGATCAAAAGGGTGTAGGTGGTTGCCTCTTCTCCTAGAGTTTGACATACACCAGTATATGCCAAATCAAAAACAGAAACTAAAACCCATAAACTTCACCACATTCAATCAATAAATTACACCATCTTCCCCGGCAATGGATCTAAAATTTGAAGTCGCCCAAAACTAACCTCCAAAAAAAGTATGTTATTGTCTATGCCAAATATAGTAAACCAACTAGGTTGGGGTCGACCCCACGAGAAAGATTTTGAATAGTTGTTTAACTTGATATAATTCACGAGCAGTGTAGAAAAGTAAATGGGGGATTTTGGAAGTAATCAATAAGTAGTAACCGAACTCGAGTTCTTTGAGTTATAAATAGTAGAAAACAAACACTAGGACTGTGTTCCCCCTAACTTCTTAATTCCAAAAGTTTCTCGTGTTCAACCCACCTATTCTTCTGCTCGCATGTAAAGTTGAGAAGCTATGTATTATCAACAGTCCTGTGAACGTGTTGATATATCACACCCTTTACCTTGTGAGTCTCAGGGCATCGCCTTATTGCTCCTTGTCTCTGACTTCAGTTCAACTTACACCTTTTGAGTCTCGAGTTGATTAGATGATATGGCGGAATAATGATGATGAAAGTGAAACTTAAATTTCTATCTTAATACTCTTTCCCCAATCATAAACTCCCTTGTGAGAATGTTTACTAATATAGGATATCCCCAAGCTTCTGCAGTAGCTCTGAGGTCAATTGTGATGAAGGAGATTAAGATGTATGCAGTTAACTTTTGAACAGATGAATCTCCCACTTCCCTTGCATAGTTAATGCACTAGGGTTCGCACAAAACTAGTCAGGGAAGTTAGCCGCTCATGGTCATGCAAATGATAATCAATAAAGAAAGCATGTAATTAATTGCACAATAATGAGATGAATAAAATCTAAAGTCTTCAATAGAATAAAAACCCCAAATCTCAAGAACAAAGTAGCAATAATGTAAAGTAATGCTAAAGTGTATAAAAGTGCATAAAAAATATCAAAGTATGTAACCAAATAAAGGAGAAACCCCAAGGTATTTATAGTATCTCAAAAATACTAAAAAATCCTAATAAAAATGGAAAAGGTAAAGTTAAGTCGACGCATGGTATGACTCATCCATCCACTCGTATACTTATCATACGAGTCATACCATGCCCTCCTATATCCATTCTAGTATCTGGTCTATCAAGGCTTCAACTTTCTGTTCTTCATACGACTTCTGCTCATGAATCATACCTTGATTATATAACTCGTGTCCCTCACTCATATCCACTTAGAACTTCTGTCTTTCCAAGCTTTAAACACTGATCTGCTTATGATTTCCCTATACAAGTTCTACTTAGACATCGGACTCAAATACTTCTGAGACTTCAACTTTGGATGGTAGATCTAGCTTCTATTATGCTTACGACTTATTTATATGGCTCGTATCCTTGCTTACAACTCATATGACTGATTCATATATTTTATTCAGTTAGTATTTTATTTGGGTCTTTGGTTCAGTTGTGCTTACAAGTCATTCTATGAGTCGTATGATGTGCTGACGAATCGTGATGTGACTCATATCTTGATCAGACTTGGTCCTTTCAGGTCTTTTTCTTCTATTTTTCTCCCAACACTATTATAGAGTTTTATAAGTAATAAATACAAAAGTGCATCATATTTACTAAACCAACCTAAGAACCGATATAAATTCATGGTCTTAAGCATCCAAAGTGTCATGTTTCTAAG
The DNA here is from genome assembly GCF_002878395.1 of Capsicum annuum. Taxonomy (NCBI): domain Eukaryota; kingdom Viridiplantae; phylum Streptophyta; class Magnoliopsida; order Solanales; family Solanaceae; genus Capsicum; species Capsicum annuum. The sequence continues at coordinate 890,318 of NW_025834755.1, forward strand.
ACACATCTAAGGGTCAACAGTCGACTCAAAGAAAGTTTTCAATTCACCCCCCATCTTGAATTTCAATTGGTATCAGAGCCAGGTTTTACCAATAGAGTTGCTTAACCGTTCGTGAGTAAGGGTGAAATGGTGAACGACCAAATTCCCGATGCTCTCCTTCAAGATGGTCACTCATCCACAATATCACCATACTTTAATAGACAACACTACTCCTACTGGTAGAACAAATTCAAAATCTTCATCCAATCAAATGACTTCCAAGCATGGGTTATCATTAATAAGAGACCTAAGCCTATACAGGACTCAAGGAAAAGCAGAAAGAAAAGGACAAGGAAAAGGAATCAAGCATTATTGATGTAGAGGACCTTGAAAATTTTGAAGTCACCAAAGAACAACAAGAGGTAATTTAAACTAATGCACGAGCTATAAGTTTACTCCTTTATGCAACAGGCATAGAAGAATACGACAACATATTAATCTGTGAAACCGTAAAAAAAATGAGGGAAAAACTGGAAGTAACCTATGAAGGAACCACTAAAGTCAAAAAGTCAATGATCGTTGCTCTAGTCAACAAATATGAGTTATTCAAAATGGAAGAAAATGAAAACATGGAATCAATGTTTACCAGATTCAGCAAAATTATTTGTGAGCTAAAATCACTAGGGATAATCTATCCACACAGCCTAGCCTGTAAGTCCAGAATCTTATCAAAAACCTCCTTACAGTTTGGGAAACCAAAGTTGCTATCCTAGAAGATGAAGACCTCCATAATATAACATATGACGAAATACGAGCTAATCTTATTGCCTATGAATGAAATTATGTCAACAAGTACAACAAAGTGGAAAAAAGAAACCAGTAACCTTCGATGATGTATCAACTGAGGGGAAAGATTTTTGGGAAGAAACCATTAGCAAAGGAATGGCTCAAATAAACTGCAGAGTAAGGCAGGTCTTGAAATAGACACAATAAACACCCTAAGGAGTCAAAAGCAATGAATTAACAAGGAACGGTAATTGTTCTTAATACTGTAGAGGGTCAGGTCACTTAAAACAAAACTATCCAGAACTAAAAAGAAGATCATCTAGAAGAAATAAAAAATTTAGGACTTGGAGTGACGAAGACAAAATTGAGGAAGAAATAGAAGCAGCCAATATGTTCTTCATGGTAAAAGGTGAATCAAGCAAGGTAAGACCACACGACTGTCATAATTGTAACATCCTTGAATCAAATTTAGATATGATAATTAATGATCTTCAAAATTTATTGATAAATACATTAAACTTGCTCAAGAAAAGAATAAATGGGAAGCTTAGCTTAAACGGAAACTTGAAGAGAAATAAAGAAATTGTCAGGTTGAAATTGAAGCATGTCAAATCAAAATGACTTACTTCAAGAGGAGATTGATGATGTAAAAATGCAACTAAATAGAATTAGAAAATCACTAAGTCATAGTTTTGTAAGATAAAATTCTTTTAAAACAAACTTAAGTTCATTATCAAGATCATTTAAATCAGCCAAAACCTCTTTCTCTTTTCAAGGACTTATCTGTTATACCTGTGGACAGAAAGAGCACAAATCACACAGCTGTAGGCAAATATCTAAAGGTGTGTGGGTTTGGAGGCCTAAAGAAAGTACCTCTAACCCTCAAGGACCCAAGACCACTTAGGTACCTTAGTAAAATTAATCTTTTTATTTTACAAGAACACATTCATAAAAGCTATAAAAAGGAAATGTGGGTCATCGATAGCGGATATTCCAAACATATAACTAGAAAGAAGGGAAATTTTTTTCTCTAAGAAAAATAGAAAGAGGATAAGTCATATTTGGTAACAACACTAAAGGTGATGTCATCGGAGTCGGCTTAGTGAAGCTCAAATCCACATGCAAACTCATTGAAGTAATATCGTAGAAGGACTGAAACACAACCTGCTTAGTATCAGTCGGCTATGTGACGTGGGATTTGGAGTCTCCTTCAAAGTCAAAAGTTACTCCATCAAATATGATAAAAGAGACATCTCTCTTATTGGAAAATGTGTTGATAATATTTATTTTCTAAATAGTCCTGACTTTGCCACTTTAACTTGTCTCACTGTGCAAACCAATTTTGACTGTGGCATAGGATGCTTGGGCATACCAGTATGCATATCTTTGAGAAACTCTCTAGACTTGAATTAGTGAAAGGCCTGCCAAACCTCAAGTTTAGAGAAACTCTCTAGACTTGAATTGGTCAAAAGGTCTACTAAAACTCAAGTTTGAGAAGGATCACATCTGTGATGCCTTCTAATTTGGTAAATAAACTCGGACATCATTCAAAGTCAAAGATATTGCCAATCCACATTGTTCTATTTGGACCCATCAAAACTGCAAGTATTGGTGAAAAATGATATGTTTTTGTTATTGTTGATAATTATTCTTATTTTACTTGGGTAATATTTCTCGCTCATAAACATGAGGCCTTCACAAACTTTGAGATCTTTGTAGAGAAGTGTAGAGAGAAGCAGGACACTTCATCATGTATGTTCACAATGATCATGGTGGAGAATTTAAAAACAAGGCTTTCAAGGAATATTATGCTCAGAATGGGTACTCTCAAAACTTTTCATCACCTCAGTCACCCTAACAAAATGTGTAGCAAATCGAAATAATCAATCTTTTCAGGAAACTGCAAGAACCATGCTACTAGAACACAATCTTCTAGATCACTTTTGGTCAAAGAAAGTAAGTACAGTTTGTCACATCATCAATAGATGCCTCATCACACCAATTCTAAAGAAGACCTCTTAAAAGTTGTGGAGATGAAAAAAGCCTAACATTAGCTACTTTCATCTTTTTGGATGTAAGTGCTTCATCCACAATAATGGTAAGAATAACTTAAGAAAATTTGATCCACAAAGTGATAAAAGAACTTTTCTTGGGTACTCTTCCAACAGTCGTGCCTACAGAGCCTATAATAAAAGGACAATGTGTGTTGAAGAATCAATACATATTGTATTTTATGAAACTAATCACCCTCCTATAAGTTTAAGCATTGATGAAAAACAGATAAATGATTTATAATTTAATGCCAATGCAAGCACAACTCAAGAGATGCTAAAAGATGAGTCAACTACAACCCCTTTAGAGTTGACTCCTACAGTTGAAATAGACAAAACAAGTGTTCTAAGAGAATGGAAACACAATGCTAGCTATCTAAATAATTTTACTATCGAAAAAATAGATGACAGGATGCAAATAGGAGCCTCATTAAGAATGGAAGTGTTTGATGCACTTGTGTCTCAATTCGAACCCAAGAAGAATGATGAAGCCCTCAAAGACGAATCTTGGGTCAATGCTATGAAGGAAGAATTAGACAAATTTGATTGAAATTAAGTCTAGACCCTTGTTGAGAGGCCCAAGATCTACTCAGTAATTAAAACCAGGTAGGTTTACAAAAATAAATTGAATAAAGAAGGTAAGATTATTAGAAACAAAGCCAAATATGTAGCTCAAGGCAACTCCCAATAAGAATGTATTGATTATGACGAAACCGTTGCTCCAATAGCAAGGGTAGAGTCGATTCACATTTTGTTAGCTTTTGCTCCATTCAAATGCTTTAAGTTATACCAAATGGACGTCAAAAGTTGTTTTTCAATGGGTTAATTCATGGAGAAGTTTTTTGTAAAACAACCCCACTGTTTTGAAAATCCATCTTATCTAAACCATGTTTTTAAATTATCAAAAGCACTCTACGGTCTCAAACAAGCTTTAAAGACTTTGTATAAGAGGTGGAGTACTTTCTTGATAAATAATAATTTTCAACGAGGAAAAATTAACACATATTTGTTCACTCAAAAGCTTGACTCTAATTTACTTATTGTGGAAATTTTTGTTGACGACAATATTTTTGGTAGTCCTAACATCTCTTTGTGTGAAAATTCTATTAATCTAATGAAAGGAGAATTTGAAATGAGCCTCATAGAAGAACTTACATTTTTCTTGGGATTACAAATCAAGCAAAACCCCAAGGGAACTTTCACTATTCAAGCCAAATACACAAAGGAACTTATTAAAAAGCTTGGCATAGAAAGGGGCAAGGCCTATGGAATCTCAATGAGTCCATTCACAAGTCTTGATTAAGATTCATCTGGAAAAGATTGATAAAAGAACATACAGAGGAATGATAAGATCACCCCTCTAGTTGACCACTAGTTGATCCAAAAACATTATTAGTGTGTGTAAGTGTGCAAGGTTCCAGTCGGCTCCTAAAGAGTCTCATCTGACTACCATCAAAAGAATCATTCGATATCTTATTGGAACATAGGATAGCGGACTACAGTACCCTCGCTTCTCTCATTTTAATTTAATTAGATATTCAGATGCTGACTTTATAGGTGATAAGAATGATAGAAAAAGCACTAGTGAAACATGCCAAATTCTTGATGATGCTTTGAATTCATAGCATAGCAAGGAGAAAAATTCAGTTGCACTATCAACAATAAAAGTCGAAAACATAGTTGTTGGAAGTTGTGGTACTCAAATTTTATGGATTATGCATCAACTACTTGATTTTTATTTGTTATTTAAATTGCTCCTAAAATTTGTGACAACACCAGTGCTATTCGTTTGTCATAATACATTGTCCATCATTCTAGGGCTAAACACAATGATATTAAACATCATTTTATTCGAGATCATGTAGAAAATGGTGATTTTTTTCTAACATTTGTTGATTCTGAAAATTGGTTGGCAGATATTTTTACTAAGCCCTTGTTAGAAGAAAGCTTTTGTTTTATTCAAAAAAGACTTAGTATTATCAGCATTAATGACTTATGATTCTTTTTTATTTTTATTTTTACTGCCTCATTATTTTTGACCTTTTTAATGTTGGTAAACCTTTTTAAAAAAGCATCATCATTACTTTTACCTTTTTTTATGCCTTATTTACCACCTCTCTGCCTATTTATCTTCCCAACACCCCTTTCTACTGTCTTTTTACCTCAACAATCGCCTCATTCACTTCAACTATTTTCACCTTCCCCTCAGTTCACTCACCTCTCTTTAATATATCCATCTCTTTATCTTCTTCTCCACCCCTTTAAAATCCTTCAAATGACCAGAACTAGCTCAATGGCTAAACTCTCCAAAACCCTTCCTAACCTCATCTCCAATAATTATGTCCTCAGCTCCCAATCGTCTGATCAATCCTCTTCCAATTCTCAACAGTCGGTTCTCACTAAAAATTACTCTTCCCCAAGCCCTATTTTATCTGTTAAGAAATCTCGCTAAATCCCTTTAGATCCCCTCTCTCTATAAGACATGCAGAAGTTTTGGACAGGCTTGCAAAAAGACAAGTCCACTACTTTCAAGAATTACTTTGTTGTACCCAGGTACGTCATGAATCTCTACCAGTTAAAGGAAGCACATTGCAATGTAAGTTTATTTTTTAAGTTCTAGACTTATCTCTGGTTTTCCTCCTTTGTGGACTTTTAGTGTATGAGGACCCAGTTCGCATGTTCTACATGAATCTTCATCTCTCTCCTAATAGTGGTGAGTTAAAGACTCTTATTCTAGGCCCAAGAATTATTCTTAATACCTTTCTATTTGAAAAAGTTTTTGATACGAAGTTCTCTAGAGCAATCCCTTTTATGAATGGCTTCTGGCCTGAAGATTTTGAAGTCAGTTTTGAGTAGGCGAAAAAGGTTGTGTCCTGCCCAGACATTGCGTAATCCAACTTTGGTCCACTATCTCTCTATTTTAAGTATTGTATTATCGCTCACATTATTGCTACCAAATTAATCCCTAGAAAAGGCTCCCTTAGTAACATAACCTGTCGTGATATGTTTGCTCAATATTGCTTGGTGAAAGAGTACAAGATTAATTGGGAGACTTGGTTTTGCGAATACATACATGAAAGTGTTGCAGATGCACATGTTTCCGCCAGCCTGCCTTACGAACTTTGATCACATATATAAATTTTAATATATAACAAGTGGTGTAAAAAAGACTCAGCCAGAGTAAAGTCAGATCTCCCTAAGGTAAGCAAGTCAATTTCTAACCGTATGCTTCCTGTGTTAAAAGAATTAGAAAAACTCAGAGACCGTATGAAGACGATAGAGGAAGGATTGATGTTACTTCAGGAGTCGACCTCCAAATTGCTAAAACTTGGGAAGGATACAAGAAATGATGTAAGCAGGGTGAGCATGGCCATTGATAGACTCAAGCAGGAGGGTGTCAAATTATTGTTTAAAGTGTTCTTGCACGTGGAATCCCTCAAAACTAAAGTCAACTCCTCTAATAACGACCTTTTATATCTATCTAGAACTTCTATTCCTCCGTCTCTGAGGATGTCGAGAAATCCTAAGAATGATTCTGTCATAACATGCACAATACCCTTACGTATTTTCTTACGTATTCAAAAGGGGACACTGTCCCTTTTTTGGGTTGTAAGATGATATTATAAACTATTTGTCATACTTGTTTTATTTTTCTTTTGTTAAACAATTTGCCTGTTCATCAGCTATATGCTGTATGTGGTTCTCTTATTATGCCAAAAGAGGGAGAAAGTAGGAATGTAATGCCCCGAGTCTGCATCCCAAACATCATACGGTGCTCATAATAACAAAGGATCATAAGTTAATCCATGATTGGTACCTACTACAATAACTGAGTAATAATACTGTAATAATGTGGAAATTAGGCTGAATTTTCCATAAGGTTCATAACTGAAATCAAATATTGGTAAATAACTACTAAAAATTGAGCATCTATTTGAAATAATCTAGTCCAAAAGTCTCTAACTATCTGAAGGTGAAGTTGATGGGACAAGCTCAAAACTAACTCCGACTACTGAAAATATACTGAAATAAAAACTCTGCCCTTGAACTATGACGACTCACCACTAAGTCTGGTGATGATAAGCTGGGCTGCTAAGTACGATCAGGAACCCGTGCGTCTGAACCTATGATATAAGACATCATAGTGTAAAAAAAAGGTATGCGTCAGTACTTTGAATATATTAGTATGCTAAGTGAGGTACGGATCAATGCATGGGTTTATATGCATGAACAATAACTGGCTGAAAAAACATGAATATAACTAAATGAGAGTACATGTATATATGAAACTGATGTAAATACAAATTATGCAATACTATGCACACAACTATGTATACTGTAACTGAGATCATATTAAAACTGGATGCTGAATTTTTATAACTGAATAACTAATATCTGAGTTCACTGATAACTTTATTACTGTTTGTTGGGTGACTGTTTCTGACAGTCCTGATTCTATAGAACTAAACTGAGTTCTATACTGAGCTGGGTGACTGTGTTTGACAGTCCTAGTTCTGTAGAACTGAACTGAGTTCTATATTGATACTAAAACTGAAACTGTGGGAGGTAAGCATCTAACTAACATGCCCCTCTATGAATTGATTGGGGTCCAACCTGTAACCCCAGTTGGAAGAGTATCAGTACCGTACCACGAGTAAAGACAAGTTGTTGAGTCACCCTCATCTGGTGGGTGCTCTGAATGAGAACGGTGGTACCCTCAACTGGCAGGTAAGATACCTCATCAACCCTCAACTGGCAGGTTAATGTCTTAACCTATGCTGGCTATGTAGTTTTAGAATGCAAAGACTGCTTCTATGGATCACACCCTCTACTGGCAGGTGAGCCCCCATCCTTGGGTTTACTCGGTGTTGAATCTTACTTCCAACTAAATAGACATTGAACTAATTTCTAAATTGTACTTAACTGTACTAAACTGTTACTGATCGTGTTAACGGACTAAACTACACTGAGTTCACTAAGTTTTGTTATCTGACTGAATACACTGATTTCTGTAGTGATTGAATACTACTGATCGTGATATTTCTGAGATAATTCTGTAACTACTGTAGCTCTAGGTCAACAGCTAGATTTTTGGGTATTGAATACCCCCAAGACTCGATAGCATGAAAGGTAAACCATAGCATAACCTTAAAAGCATAATAATACTTACTTACTAACAATGCATTTATTTAGACATTTTGTCAAACACTTAATATATATGTGCTCGTGCATGAATGGAATCACATAATAACATGTCATGCTTTCACTAGTCAATTCACATAAGCATTTTAACAAACACTTGGGGAGCATGGTTATTTCATATAGCAATAAACATGTAATAATATCATGGCTACTACATTCTACTTGTAGTTCAAGATTTCAACATGAAGGTCGCATAAATCAACCCACAATTATCTAGTTTTCATGAAACTTGTAATAAATCATGGAATTAAACCCCAAACATCAATGCACACATGAACACAATCCAATTCCAACATGTAAATCATGAAATTATAAACTTGTAGTTTTAAAAAGGGTTCTTGGACTTCATGGGTGAAAGGAACCCATGAATGAACACCTAAAATACCTTGGTAAATAAATTTGTGAAGATTGATAGCGTGTTCTTGAGCTTGAATTTGAAATTTGGGTGCCCTAGGATTTGTCCTTCAGTAAATTTTAGAGAGAATGAATAATTTTGCTCTTTAGAATGATTAATTTCTTATTTTTGGGGCTGAACAGAAGTGGAAAAGGACTTAATTGCCCCTCTGGACGCGGAATTAAATGGTCAAAAATCATGCCCAGTGATGCGCTGGACGACGTGCCGCATCGATGGTTGACGCGATAGCCAAAGCGACCGTCGATATCATGTTGGCTCACTGGAATTTGAACTGAAAGCTAGTGAAAAGTTTTGGTCGACGCGATGGGCGATGCAATGCATCAAGATCGCATCGATCCACTATTTTGGACTCCTAAATGTGCCTCAAATGATGTTCAAAAAACTTGAAACTCGTCTGAGAACACCTACTGACATTCCTGATCATGAATAAACCTTAAAATCAATATTTTAAAATCGTAAGGGTCAAAAATAAGTTCATGGGAATATCGAGGCCAAAATAAGACTAAGTGTCAACACTTAGCTTAAAATTTCTAAGTCTGGGACCTCTTTTCATGCAATAAAGGACTTAGTTAGGCTTGAAAATTTTACAGGGTCTTACAATATCTCCCCCATGGGAATATTCATCCTCGAATGAGACTGGCTAAGCTGAAAATACTGATAAACAGAGTTTACATACTGAACATGCACAACTGAAGCATACTTACCTAACTGAAATAACTGATATGCTGATTTTTCATTCTGAACATGCATAACTGAAGCATGACTGAATTCTGAAGACATGACACATGACTGAGTTATTTTATGAAGGTATGCATATATGAGATTGTTATACAACTAGAACCGATACAGAGTTTGTAAAGGTAATCTGAGCATGGAACTGAGTAAATTTTAGGAAAAATATTACCTTGAGCTGAGTGTGAGTTTGTAGGGAAGAGGTGAGGATAATTGGTCTGTATATCTTCTTCTGCTTCCCAAGTAGCTCCCTCAGTGGACTAATTCTGCCAAAGAACTTTGACTAGAGAAACTTCTGTCTTCCTTAGTTTGCAAACTTGATGATCGAGGATTTCAACTGGAAACTCTTCATAAGAGAGACTGTTCTAAACATCTATACCCTCAATAGGGACTACAGCTGCGGGGTCACCTATGCACTTCTTTAGCAAAACGACATAAAATACTGGATGTACTGAAACTAAGTCTGAAGGCAACTCAAGCCTGTTATCTACCTTTTCTAAATGGTTGAGAATTTGGTAAGGACCGATATATCGGGGACTGAGCTCCCCCTTCTTGCCAAACCTCTTCACTTCCTTCATAGGAGATATTTTCAAATACACATAATCACCAATCTTAAACTCGAGATCCTTCCTTCGCACATCTATATACAATTTTTCTTGGCTCTGAGCTGTCTTAAGTCTTTCCCTGATCAACTGAACTTTTTCCAAGTTATCAAATACCAATTCAGGCCCTACCACTGCGGCTTTACCTACTTCAAACCAACCAATGGAAGATCTAAATCTCCTTCCATAAAGCACATCAAATAAAGTCATCTTAATACTGGAATGATAACTGTTATGATATGCGAACTCAATCAGGGGCAAGTGATCATCCCAACTACCCTTCAAGTTAATGGCACACGCTCTTAACATATCTTCTAAAGTCTGGATGGTCCTTTCTTCTTGACCATCTGTCTAAGGGTGGAAGGCTATACAGAGGTGAACTTGGGTACCAAGACCCTTTTGGAAGGCTTTCCAAAAATAATAGGTGGACTGCGTACCTCTATCTGAAATAATGGACAACGAAACTCAACTCAATCTGACCAACTCTCTAACATAGAGCTTGGTATATGTTTCGACTAAGCAAGAGGTATGAACTGGTAAGAAGTGAGCTGATTTGGTCATCCTATCTAAAATGACCCAAATCAAATTATGTTGGCGACAAGTACAGGGCAAACCCATCAAAAAACCCATGTTCACCTCCTCCCACTTCTACGTGGGAACACTGATCTCCTACATAGGTCCACTAGGCTTCTAATGCTTAATCTTGACCTGCTGAAATGTCGAGCACTTAGCCATAAACTCTGAAATATTTTTCTTAATCCCACTCCACTATTAGACCTCCCACAAATTGTGGTACATCTTGGTGTCCCCTGGGTGAATCGAGTAGCGCGCACCATGCTCTTCTATAAGAATGCAATATCTCACGCCATCTACACATGGCACACATAGTCTTCCCTAGCAACGTAACATACCATCTCCTTCGTGGGAGAAAACCTCTACTTTCGAATCTCTGACTAACTCTTTTAGTTTAACTAAATTGGAATCTCTATTCTATTTTTTTTACCTCGAAAACCAAAGAGGATTCTGAACTATTCTACACCCACATGCTACATTCTACTGAATCAGCTAAACAGACACCTTATCGGGTAAGCTGATAAACTTCTTGAACTAACTTCTTCTTACTATTCTCCACGTGCGCAACACTACTCATAGACATGCTACTGAGAGCATCAACCACTACATTGTCTTTGCACGAATGTTGCAGAATACTCATGTCATAGTCCTTCAATAATTTTAACCACTTTCTCTGACGCAGATTCAGGTCTTTCTGAGAAAATACATACTGCAGGCTTTTATGGTCTGTGAACACATTAATATGCACCCCATACAAATAGTGTCTCCAAATCTTTGAGGCGAACACTACAGCTGCTAACTCAAGATCATGAGTGGGGTAATTCTTATCATGACTCTTAAGTTGTCTAGAGGCATAGGCAATGATCTTACCTCTCAGCATCAAAACATACCCCAAACCGACTCTGGAAGAATCATAATATACCACAAACCTGTCTGAACCATCTGGTAAATTCAAAACTAGAGTTGTAGTGAGTCGAGTCTTCAACTACTGAAAGCTCTTCTCCCAAGAATCTGACCATTGGAACTTGACTTTCTTCTAAGTTAATCTGGACATGGGGGATGTAATAGATGAAAATCCCTTAAAAACCATCGGTAATAGCCAGCCAAACCCAAAAACTCTTGATATCTAATGGAGAGATGGGTATGGTCTAATTTCTCACTGCTTCAATCTTTTTGGGATCAACTCTAATACCATCACCAGAAACTATATGACCAAGGAAAGCTACTAACCTTAGCCAAAATTTTCACTTACTGAATTTGGTGAACAATTGATGGGCTCTGAGAATATTTAATACTATTCTGAGATGGTCTGCATGATCACTTTCACTGCGGGAGTAGACAAGAATGTTATCAATGAAGACTAAGACGAACATGTCTAAGTACTTCTTGAACACGTGGTTCATCAAGTCCATGAAGGCTACTAGATCATTGGTAAGACCAAATTGCATGAATAGGAATTCAAAGTGACCATATCGAGTTCTAAAAATTATTTTCGGAATGTTACATTCTTTGACTCTAAGCTGATGGTAACTTGATCTGAGGTCTATCTTAAAAAAGTAACTGGCACCCTGAAGTTGGTCAAACAAGTCATTGATTCTGGGAAAGGGATACTTGTTCTTGACTATGAATTTTTCCAACTGACGGTAGTCAATACATATTCTGAGAGAACTGTCCTTACTCATGAATAGAACTATGCACTCCAAGGGGATATGCTAGGTCTGATGAATCCCTTATCTAGAAGATCCTTCAACTATTTTTTTAATTCCTTGAGTTCTGCTGGAGCCATTCTATATGGCGGGATAGATATAGACTGAGTATCGGGAAGAAGGTCTATTCTGAATTCAATTGCCCATTCGGGAATGAGCCTGGAAAAATCTTTGAGAAATATATCAGGAAATTCACATGCTACTAGAACTAACTCAAGACTGGAGTATCAAAACTACAATCCTTAACTTGAACAAGATGATAAACACATCCTTTAGATATCATTTTTCTTTCCCTTAGGTAAGAAACAAGCTGACCCCTAAGTGCTGAGGTACTACCCCTCCATTCAAGGACAGGTTCATTCAGAAACTAAAAATAGACAATTCTATTTCTACAGTCAACTAAAGCATAGCATAATGAAGCCAATCTATGCCGAAAATGACATCAAAATCCATCATCTCTAATTCTACTAAGTCTACTGAAGTGACTTTCAAAGATACCATAACCGGATAGTTCCTGTATACCCATCGGGCTATGATAGATTTACCCACTAGGGTAGAGACTGAGAAAGGATCTACTAGGATTTTGAGACTGACTCCAAAGTCAACAGCTATATAAGGAGTTACAAAGGACAAAGAAGCTCCTAGATATAGCAAAGCATAAATATGTAAATGATAAACTTATAAGATACCAGTGACCATATCGGAGAACTTTCCTGATCCTGTCGGGACTAGAGTGCATAGAGTCTGTTTGGGCGTTGCCTACTGGTGGCACTGGAAGCGGCACCCTGCTGATTTGGGCGATCAAACTGAGCTGAAAGACGATTATATTGACCCTGAGAACCTGACTAAGGACAATCTCTGATTCTATGGCATGGCTTGCCATATTCAAAGCACACAACGCTGCCAGCTCTGCAGACACCCTGATGGTTTCTGCCATGCCACGTTTCTGTCAAAGAGGATTTGTTCAGGTACTGCTAATACTACCCTAAGGTTTAGGGCCTGGTGCCCTATTTTATTGGCATCTCTGAATTTTGGCACTGAAGCACTGGATGAGGACGAAGCTGGAACTAAATATTTCAAGTAGAACTGGGAACGATCTCCACCCCCTAACTTAGGTTGAGCAAAGTTGAAGCTGCCTGTTCTAGCCCTCTTGTTCTCCTCTCTTTTTTTTTGTTCTTAGCCTCCTCTATCTGCTGAGCATGGACCATGAGCCTGGATATATCCATCTTCTTAATCAGCATTGCAGTCTTACACTCCTTGACCACACTGTTAGACACACCCGATACAAACCTACTCATCTTAAATCTGCTATCTGCTACCACATAAGGGGCATATCTGTCTAACTGAGTAAACTTAAGAGAATACTCCTTCATTGTATTGTTTCCCTAGTTCAGATTAATAAACTCCAAAACTTTCGCTTCTCTCAACTCCAGTGGGAAGAACCTATCCAGAAAATCAGTGGCAAATTCTTTCCATTTTATGGGTCCTGCATCAGTGGCCCTCTCTACCTTCCACTACTTGAACCATGAGTGAGCCATATCCTTCAACTAATAGGCGGCCAACTCAGTACTCTCACTAGCAGTCACTCCCATACTATTTATGACTTTCTACACCTAATCAAGGAATTCCTGTGAGTCCTCATCTGACTTAGACCCTATAAATAATGGGGGATTCATTCGGATGAAGTCTTGAATTCTAGATGCAACAGTATTGGCCACTGGGTTGGCATGAACAGCAGTTGGACATTCAATTTAGGCTGCCACAGAATGAGCTAGAGTAGTAAAAGATACTCTGAATTCTGCATAAAAAACATGCTCATCCAGAGGATCTGGCTAGACGGGTAGAGGTGCTGGCTGGTTTCCCACTCTTCTTTCGTTAGTCCTTTTTGGAGGTATATTCTATAAATGAAAGGAAAACTTGAATTAAATGAAGATTTTAACTTTATCTCATACTCACTCGCACGATATGAATACTGAAAGAAGGTAAACTTCTCTTAAAATGCCTCATAGCCTTTTTTTCATAAGTATGGCGCACTATACACCCGTGCACAAGACTCTACTAGACACAGCTTTCAGACTCCCTAGGAATCTGTTGAACCTTAGCTTTGGTACCAAATTTATAATGCCCCAAGTCTGCACCTCGGACATCATATGGTGCTCATAATCCTGAAAAACCACAAGCCAACCCATGACTAGTACCTACTGCAATAACTTAGTAATAATACTATAATAATGAGAAAATTAGGCTGAATCTACCATAAGGTTCATAAATAAAATCAAATACTGGTAAATAAATACTAAAAATTGAGCATCTATCTGAAATAATTTAGTCTGAAAGCCTCTAACTGTCTGAAGGTGGAGTTGATAGGACAAGCCCCCAACTAACTCCAACTACTGAAAATATACTGAAATAACAACTATGTCCTCGAACTATAAGAACTCACTACTAAGTCTGCTGATGATAAGATGGGCTGCTAAGTACGATCAGGAGTCCACGCATCTGAACCTATGATATAAAACATCATAGCAAAAAAGAAAGGTATGCGTCAGTACTTTAAATGTATGCTACGTGAGGTATGGTTGAATGCATGGGTTTATATGCATGAATAATAAATGGCTGAGTAACATGAATATAACTGAGTGAGAGTACATGTATAAATAAAGCTGCTGTAAATACTGATTATCCAATACTATGCACATAACTACGTATACTATAACTGAGATCATATTAACACTGGGTACTGAGTTCTGATAACTGAATGACTAATATCTGAGTTTATTGATGATTGTATTACTGTTAGCTGGGTGACTATTTCTGACAGTCCTGATTTTGTAGAACTGAACTGAGTTCTATACTGAGTCGGGTGACTTTGTCTGACAGTCCTGGTTCTATAGAACTAAACTTTCTATACTTAGACTAAAACTGAAACTGTGGGAGGTAATCATCTAATCGACATGCCCCTCTCTGATACCAAGTTTATAACACCCCGACTCTGCACCCCAGATGTCATACAGTGCTCATAATCCTGAAGGACCACAAGCTAACCCATGAATAGTACCTGCTGCAATAACTAAGTAATAATACTGTAATAATAAGGAAATTAGGTTAAATCTTTCATAAGGCTCATAACTGAAATCAAATTTTGATAAATAAATACAGAAAACTAAGCATCTGTCTGAAATAATATAGTCTCAAAGTCTCTAACTATATGAAGGTGGAGTTGATGGGATAAGCCCCAACTAACTTCGACTACTAAAAATATACTAAAATAACAACTCTGTCTTTGAACTATAAGGACTCACCACTAAGTCTGGTGCTGATAAGATGGGCTGCTAAGTACAATCAGGAGCCTGCGCGTCTGAACCTACGATATAAGACATCATGCACAAAAGAAAGGTATGCGTCAGTACTTTGAATGTACTGGTATGCTAAGTAAGGTAAGGCTAAATGCATGGGTTCATATGCACGGACAATAACTGGCTGAGTAACATGAATATAATTGAATGAGAGTACATGTATATATGAAACTGCTGTAAATACTAATTATGCAATACTATGCACATAACTACGTATACTTTAACTGAGATCATATTAATATCGGGTGCTGAGTTCTGATAACTGATTGACTAATATCTGAGTTCACTGATAACTGTATTACTATTAGCTAGGTGACTATCTCTGATAGTCCTGATTCTATAGAACTTAACTGAGTTTTATACTGAGCTGGATGACTCTGTCTGATAGTCTTGGTTCTGTAGAACTGAACTGCATTCTATACTGAGACTGAAACTAAAACTCTGAGAGGTAATCATCTAACTAACATGCCCCTCTCTGAACTAATTGGGATCCACCCTGTAACCCCAGTTGGAAGGGTGTCAGTACCGTGCCACGGGTAAAGACAAATTACTGAGTCACCCTCATCTGGCAGGTGCTCTAAATAAAAATAGTGGTACCCTCAACTGGTAGGTAAGACACCTCATCAACCCTCAACTGACAGGTTGATACCTCAACCTACGCTGGCTACGTAGTTCTGGAACGCAAGGACTACTTCTAAGGATCATACCCTCTACTGGCAGGTGAGCTCCCATCCTTGGGTTCACTCGGTGTTGAATCCTACTCTCAACCAAATAGACACTGAACTAATTTCTAAACTGTACTAGGCTGAACTGAACTGTTACTGATCGTGTTAACTGACTGAACTGGAATGAGTTCACTAAGTTCAGTTATCTGACTGAATACACTGAGTTTTGTACTGACTGAATACTACTGATCATGATATTTTTGAGACTATTCTGTAACTACTATAGGAAGAGGTCAACAACTAGATTTTTAGGTATTGAATACCCCTAAGACTCGATAGCATGAAAGGTAAAGCTTAGCATAACCTTAAGAGCATAATAATACTTGCTTACTAACAATGCATTTATTTAGACATTTTGTCAATCACTTGATATACATACATTTGTGCATGAATAAAATCACATAATAACATGTCATGCTTTCACTAGTCAATTCATATAAGCATTTTGACAAACACTAGGGGAGCATGGTTATTTCATATAGCAATAAACATGTAATAATACCATGGCTACTACATTCAACTTGCAGTTCAAGAGTTCAACATGAAGATCACATAAATCAACTCACAATTATCTAGTTTTCATGAAACTTGTAATAAATCATGGAATTAAACCCCAAACATCAATTCACATATGAAGACAATCCTATTCCAACATTTAAATCATGAAATCATAAATTTGTAGTATTAAAAAAGGTTCTTGGACTTCATGGGTGAAAGAAACCCATGAATGAACATCTAACATACCTTGGCAAGTAAATTCGTGAAGATTGATGGTGTGTTCTTGAGCTTGAATTTGAAATTTGGGTGCCCTAGGGTTTGTCCTTGAGTAAATTTGAGAGAGAATAAGTAATTTGCTCTTTAGAATGATTAATTTCGTGTTTTTGGGGGCTGAATAGAAGTGGAAAAAGACTTAATTACCCCTCTGGACGGGGAATTAAATGAGCAGAAATTATGCTCAGTGATGCATTAGACGATACATCGCATCGATGGTCGACACGATAGTTAACGTGATGCGTTGATATCGCATTGGCTCACTTGAATTTGCACTGAAGGCTGGTGAAAAGTTCTGGGCAACGCGTCGAGATCGCATCGGTCCACTATTGTGGACTCCCAAACGTGCCTCAAACAATGTTCAAAAAATCTAAAACTCGTTCGAGAATACCTACTGACATTCTTGATCATGAATAAATCAAAAAATTGATATTTTAAGGTCGTAAGGATCGAAAATAAGTTTATGAGAATATCAAGGCCAAACTAAGATTAAGTGTCAATACTTAACTTAAAATTTTTAAGTCTGGGACCTCATTTGATGCTATAAAGGACTGAGTTAGGCTTGAAAATTTTATGGGGTCTTACAAGGAACATCAGAGGCGCCTTCAAGTCAGGGAGAGCAAGTCAACTATAAAAGATAACAGTCAACTAATGCTCTACATCAAAAGGGTCAACAAGAAAGGTAGAGCAAGTCGGCTGCAAATATTGGGAAGTCAATTGATGTTTATTATTTGTCATTATAAAAAATGGGGAGATTGTTAGCCCCACACTCTCACTATATGTTTTAATAAAGACAAACTAATAAACAAATATCTTACAGGATACACCAAAGATATAGAAGATCAGAAGAGATTCTGGGATCTCTAAGGAATCAATCAAAGATGTCCAAGAATATCTCGCAAAAGGAAGCAAGTATCCAATTATAAGATGGTCGGCGCTAAACTTGGGAATAATATCAATCATGAATCCCACTGGCTCCCTGAATATAAGGTAGGCAAATTAATCACCATAGAAGCAAAAGAAAAGAAGACCACATCCCCTACACGGACATATCTAATATGGACGTGTATGGCTGTGATAAGAAGGTTGTCGTGTATGGACATATCTAATATGGACATACTATATGGTGCCATCCCTCAATCAAGAAATTAATTCAAATCCTTGATTAGGATGAAATCTCTTGGGGTTCCTTATGAAGAAAAGAAATCGAAGCAGTTGAAGAATATAAAAAAAGGGACTAAAGATCGAAGCACTCATGTAACTTTAAAGGAGAATCCCAGTGTATCTCAATCTTAGTCTCATAAAGCTTTGTACTTCTTACTTTACAATAGTTACACAAGAATAAGATCAAGTCAAGTTTGCCATACCAATTGAGGTTGTGCCATAAGATCTGAAAAACAAAATTAGTTTTCACAACGTGTTTACCATCATTGTACTCAAACTCCATTTTGAAAAGATCTAAGAAAACTTTGAAACCCAAGGGGACTGGAAGTAGGCATCACATTGGTATTCCGAACCAGGATAAATCTTCGTATTTTATTTTAAATTGCTTATTTACTTTCCTGTTTATTTAAATTTAATCTGATTTGTGAAGTATACTAGTTTGGAGGTAAGTCGACTGTGAAGGCTCAACAGTCGGCTCAAGAAAATTTTCAATTCACCCCCTCTCCCTCTTGAATTTCATATATTTAGTTAAAAGCCTATCATTTTAAATTTTATAAAAGAAAAGACTCACGCTTAGCATGAATAGATTGTCCGTACAATATGAAAGAATTATATTAAATAATAGCTAGTTACTACTATTGTTTATTAGTGAATCTTTACAAAATTATGTATATTTAAAAGTTTATAAACACAAATATTATTTATAAAAGGAACAGAGAGATATGTGATTTATCAATATAGTACCTAAGGATATTCTGATATTTTATTTATGAATAGTAATACTAGTGTAGCACGTGTTTCTCATACTGTTTCGTACAAACATGTCTTCACATCGCTAAAGACATGTAAAATAGAGTTTTTGCTTAAATAAACATATGGTAAGCCAAAGCTTTGAAATCATATGTTTTTACAATGAATGAAAACCCCTACCTCAACATTTACTGGAATATAGTTATATTTTGAACTTCATAATAATTCGGAAAAAGAGAGACCGAAATACACCAAACAACTATTGTCGTTTGGTTATGATGATGGGATATACAACAATACTCTATGTGTTGGATTAAATTGGTATATCTTATAGGAAGATTAACTATTTCACCCTTTATATAATATGACCTATCTCACAAATTTCATATAAAATATACTCAGGGACTAATTGTTTTTCATAATCAAACATGAAATAAAATAATATCGTATTTATCTCAAAAATGTTATCCATTATCTCACAAACCAAAAAAATGATATACAGTATGAAAATAAGTGCTAAACTATTTCAAATTTCAAGATGAGATAAAAACTTAACCCAAAGGCACAAAACAAATGAAAATACAACGAGATAAGAACAAAATACCTTTGGTTCAACAATCTTTAATTGACTTTCCCTAAATTTTAGGCATAAAAGTCCAAGCATATAATCTGTACATGTTGAAAGTTTATTGAAAGAAAGATGTCAGAATATGTTAGTACAATTTGATTATTAAACATAATGGAGTATAAAATCTCAAGCAGCCTTAATGCTCTAAACTAATCGTATATGTTAAAATCAAGAAATTCACAATTATTGAAAAATCATACGGTAAAGATAAAAGGGAGAATGAGCTGATTTTCTCTCTGTTTCATTAGTTTTCTGAGTTGAGAAATTCTCAACTGAAACATTCATGAGTTTAAATAGGAATCCAAAAAAGTAAATTGTGAATTGAAATACTAAAATATACATGCATTTTCCTAGATTGTTAATGCCAACTATTATGGTGGAAAGTTAAAAAAAAACGTAACAGTAGCTTAACATATCATAACTTATCATTATCACGTAACTAATTCATTATATTCATTTTCATTTCCTGCATCTGGGTCATAAATGAAAAATCAAAACTTGCAATTTTTGTTTTATATTACGTACTAATGCAATTTAATGAGAAAATTTGGCTAATAAACCTCTTCAAATTTCCAATTAGCAAAATGACCTATTTTTATTTTCTCATTTTAAAACAAAATAAAAAATACCATTAGGGAAGAATTAGACTACAATGACATATAAAAAACTATGAGAAGTATTTACAAATATACCTAAAACATAACTCACTTTTTTAATTTCAAATTACTTTTTTTCTACTAAAACTCATTCTTTCTTCAACTTTTCAATTTCAAATTACTTTTTTCCCTCTTTCTAACTTTTTTCTCCTTCATTCTTACTAAAAACTCATTGTTTATTCAACTTTCTCTTTTTTAAAGCTAGTATTTTATTTCTAAATGTTCTGTCTCCTCCCAAATTTGAAAGTTTTCTACACTCCATTAATTTTAGTCCATTTTATTTTCAAAAACAGAAAGGTTTGTGTAAATATATGTAATCTATCAGATCAATAATCGATATGTCCATATATCGGTCGGATCGATAAGTAATTTTTTCATATATCGTTCGGATTGATAATTGATCTATCCTTATATAAGTCGGATCGATTGTTGAACCCCTAAGGGTTGCACCACACAGTGAGGGACCAGGTCCCTCAAAAAATCTATCACAGGCAAAAATACAGTAAATAAACCAGGAACTCAACATGGTATAGGAAACTTAACGAACACAAAATTTAACGTGGAAACCCCCTTGCACAAGGGAGGAAAAACTACGGCTTTCCCTCACAAGCCCCCAAAACTTCACCATAATCAAAATCTTAATTACAAACTTGACTAAACTTAATTCTAGGTTCCTCCTGCTTGTAATAACTCTACTACAAGCCTATCTTGACAAGAACCCTCAATACTGGTTAACTCTAATCTGTTTTAAGCTTAGGCAAATCTACCTAAAGCACTCTCAAACAACAATAAAAGATCATTACTCTTATAGACTGAGTAATCCAGTTAAAAATCAAGCTTCACTCAAAAACACTCACTCTTTTAGCTTGCACAAGAAATAAGAACATGAGCAATACTTGAGCAATGTTATAGATTGAGTTTTTGCTGCCATTCTTTCTTTAGCTCCCCGATTTTAAATGTTCAAAAACTACTTAATGAAAAAGCATTTTTTTCTTTTTATAGAAGAGTGATGAATAAGGTTGAAATATAATTAGACCAGGTGTCCTCAATAGTACAAACAACACTTGCACAGTTTGTTACACTATAGGACAAAAATATGCAAATGCGTGCCAGTTGTACTGTACCCTTGGACATCCAGGGACCTGATCCCTTGTAGTCATCTGCTCATCATTAAAATAAGATACAACATCGATAATTGATCTATCGAATTGATAATCAATCTGTCCATGTATAGGAGGAATCAATAATAATCTATCTATCCATATATTGATCGGATTGATAATAGATTTGTTCACCGTAAATCAAAGTTTAGACTAATTTGTAAAATGTGTAAAAGATTTGATGGGAGGAGGTCTGTTTAAATTCTGTAAGTTGGTGATTTGTGGACTAATTTGTAACTTTTAAAACTTGTAAATAATTTCAAAATCACAAATAAATTAAAATTTTCAAAAGTGGGTTATTTTCCTAAAAATAAAAAAACTTGTAGTCTGTTTAATTAAAAAGGAGACTTGAAAAGGCCATTTAACAAAGAATCCTCAATTTAATAATGATAAATAGTTTAGCTTTGTTAATGATAATGGGGATATTACAATTAACACCTTATATTTTAGGATTTAAAGAGTATAAAAGTCATTTAACTTTTGATGGGCATTTCAGTGAGGGAAAAAAATCTAAATATGTCATCGAACTATTGAAAATAACTCAAGTATGTCATCCATTATAATTTTTGTTCATCTATGCCACCGTCATTAAAAGTTTGACTCATTTATACCACTGTCGTTACAGAAAGGTTCATTCGTGTCATTATTTTGTAACGGTGATTTTTCTAAAATTATTTATAACTTGAATGTTATCAAATTAATTATTATAACTTATAACATATTTAAAAAAATTTAAAAAAAAAGAGAAAAAAATACAAAGTAATTGGAGGTCATAAATGTCACATCAACTAATTTATGTTTTTCAGATTGACAATCTTGAATTTTGTTATATTTTCTTTAGAAAAAAATAGCACATAATCGAGATTGACTGTATCTTTATTTTTTTCAGTTTGTATTATACATTTTTAGTGTGAATTCAATAAAAAATTATCCAGATTTAAGAATAATAATTTGTACAAAGTAAAAATATGTTAGAAGACATTTTGAGAAATGTTATGTACGATTTTGGATTCAATTCATCCTATTCTCCAAATAATATGTTTCCCCTTAATCTCCAAATAGTAAACTTGGTCGTGTGATCATAAAATATCTTATCAAAATTTACAAAATATTTTTTTTTATAATTTTCATTTATGTTTTAGATATCTATTTTCGAAATCAACTGTGAAAGAAAAGAATGTCATTGTAAAATCTCGATTAAAAGGTATATAATGAAAGAAAATTACAGTATGTAAATAGTTTACTTTCAATCTATATATAGTAATATAATTAGAGTATGAAAGGGAACAAAAATAAATTAGCAATATAATTATTCATAAATTAATACACATTAAAGGATTTTACAGTTACAAATGAGAAATGTGAAAGAAAGGATTAATGAGGGTCAACAATAAATTAGCAATACAATAATTCAATGAATAATATACAATTAAAGATGCAGAGAGTTACAAATGTGGAAGATAAAGAAATAGATTAATGAGGGTGAACTCTTTTTAATTTTGATGACCTGAATCACTCACCATGTGATTCTGAAGCAATAGTTAAACCAAAGCCACCATCGTATCAAGTGTGAGGATTCATCTTCGTCTTCTCAAAAATCACCAAGTAAATTGGAGTGCTCATTGTATTGGTAATGGAGATAATAGACAAGGGGATAATAATATCAAGATAGGAGTTCATCTATGTTGCCACAACAGAGTAAAGATTACAGATTCTACCTGCTTGAGGATTACTAATTAATTGATACCATTACATTGATAGGCAATATTCCGTCTCTGCATCACTATGCATACGCATAAAGCTGGAAAATGAAAAAAAGTAATAGTAGTTAATCAAGAATAACCTAAATTAGCATAAACAGATACGACTCTTTTTCATATCAAAGATGTTCATTTTGGTGTGGATGATAAAATATGTGTCTAAGAAACATGACATATTAATTTCACAGTCGGGACTGTGTATCGGAGCTTTATCAATATTTGCTTGAAAAAGATGTAAACTCTCTAGTAAATTCATTTACAACTACAAAATGAGAATGTCAACAAATCAAATGATACTTATATTGCTTATGCGTTAACATGATGTGTGTCGATGGTGGAATTATGACGATCATTTCACAGGTCAGCTATTAGCCATCTCCCTCCAAATACACACGCTGCACAACTCAAAATGTAATACCATCTAAAATAGTTTGGAAGTAACTTACCTTAAAAACACAGTCAGAAGGGTACAAAATCCATCAAACTGGGATACAGTTGGTCCTTCAAGCTTGCCATGCTAGTGGAGTCTGGTGAGTTCCTCAGAGCTACCAGCACCTGCAATTATGTAGCATCAATCACTGCCAATAATTGATTTATAGTGTGCATATAAGTGTGTACATATATGTATGTTATTATGCAAACCAAGACAAAAACACAATGAACTGAAAGATCGAAGCAATTATGCAATGGCTGAATCTTCGCAGCAATTTGAGCAAAGAATAAGTATGTAACAAAAGATCATCAAGAAGAGCACATTACACAATTAACTGAAACTGTCAATTAAACTAAGATTTGATTTTTCTATTCCATTTTTTCTTAACATGGTCAGGTTTGAATTAATTTTCAAAATCTTAAACTTCTAGTCCAGTTTCCCTAGGTTTTGTGCATCATTATTTTGCGCCAATAATGAGATTGTCTAATTGAAGCAGCAGGAAAAAAAAAGTAAAAAGAGAGATAAAATGCAAAACACAAAAATAGATTAAGCCAAAAAGAAAATCAAACCAGACGCAAAAAAAATAATTTGTTCGACCAATTCATCTTCGAGAATTAGCCTTGCAATTAATAGTTCTGTAACGTAAACAAATTTTTTGGGTGATTTAGTGTGTTTGCTACTTCTAACTCAACTCCACAAAGCGAGGATTCTAATGTGTTAGCCAAGATTCCTCCCAATCATAGATTTTCTCAGTGATTTAATAGTTCTTCCAAAGCAAACAGATATTTTCGATGATTTAGGAGTGTCTACTATTTCTACTTCAACTCCACAAAGCGAGGATTCTGATATGTTAACTAAGATTTATTTCGATAATCGAAGTCCAGCTACTATTATGTAATGCATTTAGAAAACTAATGAACTAATCCTAAACCCGAGAATAGTAGACTTACCAATTTGATAAAGATGCTAGATAAGTGATATTGAGTCATATGTTGATTATGTCTGTGAATGTGAAAAAATATTTTTGGAGCTTTCATGAGTTTATCGTAGATGTTTTGGGCCCATCGTGTCCATCATATACCCCAATAAATATTCTGTAGGGCCAAGAATCAAGCAAGTTTAGTGAACTCGACTTAATCTCTGCCTTTGATCCTCCAGAAAATTATTGACCTGGATAACAACCATAGAGAACTACGTAGTAAGTGTTGTCCACGATCCTTATACCAAAAAAGTCTTTACCGTCCAACTGAATCTCCACCAGTGTTTACATAACGGTCTGGTGATGGCCGGCAACATGGCTTTAGGAAATTTATCAACCTTGATAACATTCCTCATTTTACCTTTGCTTAATGTCAATCCCACAACATCCAAATGGATATAAGAACTATCCAACTAAAATCTTTCACCTCTAACAAAACTCCCTTGTTATGCAAATTCAAAACAACAATACAATAAAAGATTCAAAAATATAACAACTTCAACCATCATAAAAGATGGCCAAGATCATAGCTTTACCAATGAAACCAAGATGCAGAATCATACAATATGCTTAAGCGTAATGACAAAATAAAAAATCTGGTCAACGATGCTCAAGATTTAATATGTATATCTGAAAAATAGCTTTTAATCTATAGGAGCAGTATAATTTTCACTATACAAAAGTATAATCTTCTGATGAAAGGTGTTCAACTGAACACCCCCACCCCCTTGCTTGAACAAAGTGCATAATCCTAATTTTAACAGAAAGCAGAGTTAAACTAATCTATTACAGACCAAAAAAGAAAGGACTGATTTTAAGGCTGTAAAAACCAAAACCCAGAAAATCATAAGTTCAAATAAACAAAAACACAGTAAACACCCACAGAAAATCATTAGTGCAAATAAACAAAAAAACAGTAAATATCCACAGAAAATCATAAAAATCATACTAAGTTCACACCTTTAACAATTACTCTCCTAAATAAAGCAAAAAGAAGAAGACTCACAGTTGTGATTAAGCATTATATGCTATATTTTTTAGTCAACTACTAAACCACACAATGTAAAATAATACAAATTTGAATAAAACATAGTAATATATATAGGCTCTAAAAGTGTTAGATCTACAGATCCATTAATAATCAACACTTGCTTAGCTGAAACTTTCATGGTAGTTGATTTTTTATGAATGGGGAAAGGAATCATATATGGAGAATTTTATTGTAAGAATGAAGATTAATTCCCCCATCACAGTTAAAGAAAATGCCAAAGCCAAAAAGGTGTAATCAAGAAAAGCCGAGAAGAGGAGAAAAAGAGGAAGGCAGGAGATTTTTCTGAGTTAATGGTACTTGGTAATGATAAAGGACAACTAATGAATTTATTAATTAGAAAAATAGATGTAATGAATTAAAATTGGAAAAAATAACTCAAAAAAAATTAGAAAAAAGATAAATATGTTTACTGAGCATTGAGGCATGCCACATCAATATGCCTCTAATACTCCTTTATATGTAGAGAGAGATTTGTTACATTTCTTCTTCTTTCGCTCACTCTCGTTTTTTTTTTTGCCTCACATTTACAAAATATAATAATATGTGAATTAACATGAGAACTATAATCATAAATTCATTCCTCCCTAAATAGTCCTTATTTAATAACATAATAGGTATTATCACAAAAAATCACCTTGAAAGACTTTTACCTCCTTATACATTCTCACCTTTCTCGTATAATTTACCCATCGATTCAATCTACAATTATTTTCGTTCTCATAAAAGAAATATATAAATTTAATATTTTTTAAAAACAAAATTAATTAGTACTGAAAAAACTTATCTTAATTTTAATTATAGAGAAGAATACAAGATAGGAATACAAAAAGAAAAAGTTGATGAATGTAGAGTGATTCTAATAAAGCGTTTATTGCATTAATTCATAATCATATATGACAAATCTCATAAAACAATACGCAAATTGCCAAGAAAAAGCATTTGATGAAGTGTATACTATTCCATGAAATGCATAAATTGAAAAACAAGTGTACCTTTTTAAAATCTATTAGAGAAACCAAGATGAAATTGGATTGTAAGTTCTTGATATTGTTCTTGTTTTTACTTCTTTGCACTTTTTTGGTTGATCAGTCATGAATTGATGATGATGAATACATTTGTATATCCATAAATAAAAAATATTAAGCTGAATTTTAATCTTCTATAGAATCATTATTTTGCCATAACTGTTGAAGATAATGAATGTTAGTGTGACCCTCAATTTTAGGTATTATTTTTACTTAGACTCTTGATCTTTCTTTGGTTCATGAGTAGTACAACTATGATTTCTTACGTGTGAATATTAATTAGGGGAAGAAATGTGTAATTAAGAGAGTGACTTTTGAATTATTTAATATACAATACATTACTATTAATTTTAAAGTGGGAGAAGATTATAAAAAAAAAGATAAATAGTAATAGATGTCTCAGAGAGGTGTTACATCACCTTTTAAATATATATATATATATATATATATATATATATATTGGTTGATTGATATAAATTTGGCGGCGTGGACTTCTAATAAGAGGTCATGTGTCAAAAATAGTTTTGCAAATATATATATATTGATTGATTGATTTAAATTTGGCGATGTGCACTTCTAATAAGAGGTCATGTGACAAAAATAGTTTTGCAAAATCACCGTTGTAAAATAGTGATACAAATGAACTAATTTCTGCAACGACAGTAGTATAGATGAGCCAAACTTCCGATGACATAGATGAGCCAAACTTATAATGGATGACATAGATAAATCATTTTCAATAATTCGATGACATATTTAAACTTTTTTCCTTTTAGTAATTCAACGTTAACTTTGTGGCTTCCCACTTAGAATATTATAGGTTGTATATTGGTTGTAAAGTTTTTAATAATTATTACAATTAAAAAATTTTCACTTTTATGAGAAAAAATATAACTTACAAAATTTGAATTGCATATCCAAATCTAACATTAACTTCAGATAAATGTGATTTTAATCATGGTTCTATATGGCATATCAAACGGACCCTAAATTGGTATCGTGGACAGCCAATCAGATTTTGGAGATTTTGGGTTGGGATAAATTGATGTGTCGTGTGGGGACCATCCAAAAATAGTGGAGAAAAGAATAGGAAGAGAAAAGGCCACGTGAAAAGGTGAGAAAATCTCTAAAATTCATTTTGGTCCATGAACCGTTGCTTCAACAGAGATGGTTAGCTAATCAATCCTTCTCCTACAACTCCCGCTTTTCTCTCTCTCCTCTAAACAGCGTGGCCACTCGTCACCCTCTTCATTTCCTTTTTTTGGCTTTTCCTTCATGTTCAATTCTAAAATCCATTGCGCAATTTATGCTTGGTGTCTTTCATACTTTTTTGTCTTCAGAATTAAGTAAATACTATGTGTGACTTAGTCCTTCCCTGTTCAGGTCCCAAGGTATGAACGGAAATATTTGTGTTCTTCTTTCCGTTTCTGCATCTCTCTTGATTTAGGTTTTGGACCCAAAAATGGTTGAGAGCTGTATCTTCTTCTAAATACTTTTTGCACATGTAAGCAAGAGCTTTCCCGGGCCCTCCAAATTCCAAGCATCTAGAATTACATCGCTGCCGCGACTGCTATGTTGTTCTATAGTAGCTGTTTAAGAACAATCCCTCATTTTTCTTAATGGACAATGAGAATGAAGTTTGGATAGTCTCATATGACATCATGCATATATATACACACACACACACATACATATATGCTCTTCATCTTACATTAGAAGTTTTTTGTGAATTTAGCATTTTATGCATTTGCAGCACTTGTTCTAGACTTAATGGATTGTACTAAAAAACCAAAAAGGTTACACCCAGACGCATGGGTTGAATTATGCTGTGCATAAATTCTTACCTTTGTCCTAGTGCTGCTTTTCTTTCATGTTCTTTATAGTCTCTCACTCTCTCTGTATCTGTTTAAAATTGTCTAGTCATCATAGACTCAAATAAATAAGAACTAATTGTACTTTCCCGATGTTTACCTTGCAGGGATATAAGGCAAGAGCTCAAATGAGAACTATGTGGTTCACCTTTTCTGCTTCTTATTTCTATCGACATTATTCTAATGTGTCATATGCCTATACCAAATCCATTCACGTTTCATCCGTTTCTTCATATCACAAGATAAACCATCCATCTTCCAGAAAAAATGGTGTCTGCAAAAGTACACCTTTTTCATCTTCATGCAGTGGGACAGGAGTTTGTATCTTAAAACGCCAGAAATCTTTGAAGTGTAGCTTTCAGATATATGCATCACTTGATGTTGCAAGTGCTGTTGATGTTATCAATGACCTCGGGTTGGACACTTTGACATTCTTAGCTGTGACTGTACTGGTTGTTCCTGCCTTCAAAACCATAAAAGCTAGCCCTGTGAGTTGAATACATTATTCAAGTTCTTCCCTCGTTGTTAGCTTAAATATTATTGGTTATGCCTGTGTGTGTCGACAGATAAGTACTTTATCATGAGTGGTTTCCGCTTTTCAAATCGAGTGCTACTCTCTTTTTATATTTGATACTTTAGGCAAAAAAAGAGTTGACTGAAGCATCTCTTTGCTTTAGTGACGTAAATTTTGCTGATGAATTTTTGGGTCAAAAAAGGCCTTAGATGGCGTCTACATTAGAGATTACACCTGATGATCCTAAGACCAAATAGAGTTTCTGGTCAATCAGTAACAATGTTGGTGTAATGCAGGTAATTTATAAGGGAAGGTGGATATTGTTCAGTGTGGCCTAAAAAGGAAAAGCAGCCATGTATATGATATCAGCTTCTAAAAATGCCTTTCAAAATGAGGATATCCAGGAATAAACACAGGACAGTTTTTTGTAGACCTATTTTCTTGTCCTACATCATGACATGTACAACATTGATCTGAGTGAATTATATGCCTTCATTTGATTAGTATTATCAATATCCTGTGTGAACAATCTCAGCTCACATTGTATCTTGGATTCTATCCTAAGTTAACCTTAAAACATGTAAGTCCTAAATAACGGTATTACACCCTAGTTCAACCCAAAGACTTACTTGCCTGAACTTGTGAAAGTTGCTTTTGACTTGGTGAAAAGAAACTTTAAATTATCTATATTTAAAATTTACCATACTAAATACACTGAGTTTATCTGAACTCAGTTGTTAGTGTTTCAACATAAAATATCAATTCACTGGAAACCTTAGTACTGTATTATGACACTAACTACCAGCCATTTTTAGTACTTGCACTGGCATTTGAGCTAATACATAATCTAGGTGAAGTCTTTGATGTATTTTCCTTCGCTATGAGGGCGTATGTAATGCCTTCCACTGATAATTAACATTTCAAGTCTAGCTCAAGGCTCTTATAGCACATCTGCATTTAACGATCTAGTGTCTCTTCGCTCTGAATGACTCTCTGGCATCCTAGACAAAATCCTGGAAGTTTCTAGAATTGATTATACTTTTAAGACGCGTGAAAAATTCCCTGAAATAATTTGCCACCCATATTTGTAAACAATTGTTTAACTATGCATCTAATGGTTTATACGTGAAAGCATGTATGAATTCATTTGTAAACTTGTCATCTGTTGGAGTTGCATCAAAATTGAATGTCACTGAAGTTTGAGACAGAGATTCTGTAGTACTGATCTCTCATAGTCATATAATGCTGATCTATTTATTGGTTTCAGATACTTGGTTTTTTCTTTGCTGGAGTCGTGCTCAATCAATTTGGTCTGATCAGAAACATCACAGATGTTAAAGTTCTTTCGGAGTGGGGGATTCTTTTCTTGGTAAGCTCATTGGTTGCTTTTTATTCCATATTGAGGGTTTGACCGTGCATGTAGTGTGTTGGTATACAACTTAAAAGCTAGAAACCCAAACCGGTTAATAGTTAATCAGATACGAGTAGGTAGTTTGTCAGTCTTTCCTGTAATTTACGCTTGCTCTTGCTTCTTCATTTCACCATGTTCTATTTATTATTGTTCTGTTCATAAATCCCTACCCCTTTCTCTTTCACTGTCTTAAATAAAACAAAAAGAATGGTGCCCCTTATTATAGTGCAATCATGTATTTGTTGAGAGAATCAGTTACAGAGGAAGTTAGAGGTGACTTCATACTGTTTTGCCCTCTTTCAGCTTATTTATATACTCTATTGTATTTGTTAATGACATCCATGACAAAGTAGCATCGGTTCCTATAAATGTTATTGGTTTAGACATATTTCATGTACCTGTGCTGGTTGGAGGTAGCTGGCACCCCGTGGAATTAGTCGAGGTGAGCACAAGCTGGCTAGGGCACCATAATTATTATATTAAAACAGACAATTCATATTGTAGAGGTCAACCAGTACATATTGTAGAGGTCAACCAGTATTTATATTATTTACTTGCATGTTTAATTTCCTGATGTTTTGTGCTATGTATTAGAATAGGAAGCGCTTATTGATCATCTAAATCAATCAATCAACTATGCCTGAATCTCAAACTAGTTGGCGCTGGCAATATGAATCTTTAGATATTCTGCTCTCTTTGGCCCAATTTTATTGTTTCTCTAAGTGCTCTATTGTGATTGAGCACCTTGGAAATTTGAACTGTCCAAACTTCCAGTTAGCCTGTATTGGGAAGACATTGACAGATCCATAACTACTCACAATTACTTACAGGATAGGCTTAAACATAGTCTGTTGATAGACTTGCATGATATCTGGTTCATGTGGTGGTTTCTGATTTTATATCCATCTTTCCCATCTCTTGCATCCAGACTTATTTGGAAAAAAACTTGTGTTATGTATTTTGTATAGAAAAATCAATGACAACAACGGCATCATGCCCAGTAAAATCTCACAAGTGAGGTCTGGGGAGGGTAAAGTGTACACAAACCTTATCACTATCTTGGGGAGGTAGAGAGGCTATTTCCGAAAGACCCTAGCTTAAGTGTAGCATTTCCAGGTACAAAGCATAGAGAAACAGTGAAGAACATAAATCAGCTAACGCTGGATCAGTGCAAACCCTACTAGAATGAAACAATTATCAGCTACAAATAATGCGATAATCAAAACACAATAAACAACAACATAAGATAGAAAGCCTAAACACTCTAAAACTAGACAACTCTCCTACCCGACTAACCTTGTACTCTATTACACATCCTCCTATCTAAGGTCATGTCCTTGGTAACCTAAAGATGCGCCATGTCCTGTCTAATCACCTCTCCCTAATACTTCTTTGGCCTACCTCTGCCCCTTCCCGTACCTACTATATGCAACCTCTTACAACTCCTCACTGGGGCGTCTGCACCTCGCTTCTGCACATGGCCAAACCATCTCAATCTCACTTTCCTCATCTTGTCCACCACGGAGGCCACTTCCACCTTATCATGAATAACCTCATTCCTGATTCTATCGCACCTGGTATGTCGATACATCCATCTCAACATCCTCATTTTAGCAAAATGCATCTATAACAGTGTCGGTCTAACCACCACTCCATCAATGACAAACAATCAATTAAACGTATGCAGCGAGGCCATTTAGTTGAGATCAGTGATTTAATTTTCGGTCGGGTTAGATTTTTGATTTGGAGGGGGGGGGGGGGGGGGGGGGGGATGGAAGTGATAGCGTATGTTGTGTTGTTTAACATAAAACTTTTTTGTGTGCATTCGTGTTCTGGTGAGTTGAAGATGTAGTTAATTCTTACATTTACACCTAAATATGATAGCTTGCTAGCTTTAGTCTAGTGGTAAGACCACAACTTGTGTTGTTTGGATCAAGCACGGACAGAAGCCAAATATTTACGTGGAGAAGGGTAGAGGAGTGAGCCCATTATCCATCGGGTTTTGGACCTTACGCCATTGGCCCGGGGAGATTGGTTTGCTATAGTGGGAATATTTTGCATGATAAGGAACGCAAAAGAAAAAGAGAAAGCTTTATGCTTTTTTTAGGAGGAAAATAAAAGCTTGTTTCAATAAGCTATGCTAACAAGCTTTCTAAACTCCCAGGGGGTGCATGTTAAGGCGATAAGGCACACGTTAAGTGCCGCTAGCTAACATACGCCTAGATTGGAAAATACCCGAAAACAATGGACGAAGAACAGAATAATAGGCAACCGTTGCTCCTCAACGACCCACCAACAATAGTACACAAATGTCGGGACACTGGTTCTCAAATAGTCACTCCGGAGACTGGAGTTCCTTGGCCACTATCTTTAATCCAACTATCACAATGGGTGGAGGGAGTTAGTAGCGGCTTGAAGGCGTAGCAAGCTCCGAGAAAGGTTCCTACACAGAAACCCTAATTAATCAAGCTATCTAAACCCCAGCCGCCACTTCTGACCGGGGGGGGGGGGGGGGGGATGTATTGACACAAACGATGAGGAAGCTCACCCTCTCGGCAAGCTCCAAGCCTGATGCTATAAAGCCTAATAGAGTTCTGATGAATGGTAAGCAACTGCGATTCTTCCCTCCAGTCTTGAAAGATGGGATTAAAGTAGTTAAACTATACCCTACAAAGTTGGAACAATAACAGAGGAAATGGGGTTGTGCTTTAATAGGGTATATCGATGGAAAGAACCCTTCATTTAAACAAATGTTGAAATTTTTTTATGCTGTCTGGAGATTCGTAGCAAAACCATGAGTATTTCTTCATGAAGATGGATATTTCATATTTCGAATTGCTAATGAAGATAAAGAAAAGATACTACATAATGGACCATATACATATGAATACCGATCAATAGTTTTGAAGCCTTTGTCACCAGATTTCCAGATGAGTAAGGAGTCCTTGAGGCAAATGCCATTATTGAGTAGAATTGCTAGTTACTTGGGCAAACCAGTGTGCACTGATAGTCTGATTGCTGAGGAGGGTTGGATTTTATATGCTAGAATGCTTATCGAAATGGATGTGTCACAACCATTGCCTGAGCACATGTTTATTGAAGAACCTAATGGAAATACCAGGAAACAGGAACTGGATTATGATTGGTGGCCTGAGTACTGTCAAGAATGTATGATTCTTACTGATGAAACACAATACTGCCCAAAGAAGAAGCCACAACCTGAACCTCCTAAACAAGTTCCAGTCCTATTACAAGATTAGAAGTTGAGTCAACCACATTGGATTGCATAAGGCATTCAACCATCTTCTGCTGCATCTGTATCTCAAATTGTAGAATCAGAGCTGTCTGCTGCCACTGAAGTACCACACAAGATTGACCCTAAGAAGAACAAGGGGAAAGAAAAAGTTGATGAGGTGCAGATATCAGCTCCTAATCCTAATAGTGGACAGGTCTGCTGTGAGAATTAATGGAGAAAAATATATTGAATTGTGCTTAAATAATTACATCGAGACCCTATTTATAGACACTATAGTACAATCTTTTTCCAAATAGGATTTTTTTATATACTATTTATATTTCTACTCATATTCTTACACTCCCTCAAGATGGTGCATACAAATCATATGTACCTAGCTTGTTACAAATGCAATTAATACAAGGACCGGTTAGGGACTTGGTGGATATATCTGCAAGTTGATCACTTGACTTCACAAATTTTGTAACAATATCTCCTGAGAGTATCTTTTCTCTGACAAAGTGACAATCAATCTCTATGTGTTTAGTCCTCTCATGAAATATTGGATTTGATGCGATATGAAAGGCTGCTTGATTATCACACACAAGTTCCATCTTAGCAGTTTCTCCAAATTTTAGTTCTCTCAGCAACTGTTTGATCCAAACTAGCTCACAAGTTGCTACAACCAATGCTCGATATTCTGTTTCTGCACTAGATCGAGCAACCACACTCTGTTTCTTACTCTTCCAAGACACCAAATTTCCTCCTACTAAAACACAATATCCGAAGGTAGAACGTCTATCAGAGGGTGATCCTGTCTAATCAATATCTGTGTGTCCAATGATATGCTCGTGACCTAGATCCTCGAAGAGTAGCCCTTTACATGGAGCTGACTTTATATATCGGAGAATACGAACAACTGCATCTCAATGATTATCATAGAAGAAAGTCATAAACTGACTTGCAACACTCACAAGAAAGGATATTTCAGGTCTAGTCACGGTGAGATAATTCAACTTTCCAACCAACCGCCTATATCTTTCAGGTTCACTGAGTGGCTCCCCCTTCCTGGTAGAAGTTTAACATTTGGATCCATAGGAGTGTCAATGGGTCTACATTCCATCATTCCTGTCTCCTCAAGAATGTCTAAGGCATACTTGCGTTGAGAAATAACAATACCTGATCTGGACTGAGCAACCTCAATACCTAGAAAATATTTCAGTCTGTCGAGGTCTTTGGTCTGAAAATGCTGAAAGAGATGTTGCTTCAATTTAGTGATACCCATCTTCATCATTGCCGGTGATAATGATATCATCAACATAAACCACCAGATAAATACACAATTTGGTTGAGAATGTCGATAAAACATTGAGTGATCAGCTCCACTATGAATCATGCCAAACTGTTGAATTACTGTGCTAAATTTTCCAAACCAAGCTCGAGGAGGCTGTTTCGGAGCATAGAGTAACCTGCGCAATCGACATACGAGGCTTTTAGACTCTCCCTGAGCAATAAAACCAGGTAGTTGCTCCATATAGACTTCTTCCTCAAGATCACCATGCAGAAAATCATTTTTAATATCCAACTGATAAAGAGGCCAATGACGAACGATAGTTATAGATAGGAAAAGACGGACATACGCTATTTTAGCCACTGGAGAGAGTGTCACTATAATCAAGCCCAAATATTTGCGTTTATCCTTTGGCAACAAGGCGAGCCTTAAGCTGATCAACCTGACCGTCTGGACCAACTTTGACTGCATAAACCTAAGTACCACTCGCATGTAAAGTAAACATCTCATCTATCATTGCTTGCTTCCATCCTGAATGAGAAAGTGCTTCACCTATAGTCTTAGGGATGGAAATAGAGGACAAAGATGATACAAAAGCATAATGGGGTGATGATAAAAGATGATAACTCAAGAAAGTATAGTGTGGGTTAGCATTATGAGTGGAACACATACCTTTTTGTCGTGCAACTGATTGGCTAGGAGAAGGCAAGTCCACAGTAGGAGAAGGCAAGTCCACAGTAGGAGTAGCGTTCGACGCATGACATGAATCATTTGGGACTATTGGTGGACGCGGACGACGATGATAAGTCAGAAGTGGTGGCATTGCAGTAGGAGACGTAGAAGTAACCGTTGATTCTTTAAAGGTTGATTCGGGTAAGTTCGAAGTTACGGGTAAGACTAAGGTGGTGCGGGTAAGACTGGAGATACGGGTAAAATCTCAGAGATATCTAGATGATCAGAAGATACATATAGTAAGGTTGAGATTTAAAAAAAGTGACATCGGCGGACATAAAGTAGCGACGAAGATCCGGTGAATAACAAGGATACCCTTTTTGAACTCGAGAGTACTAGGAAGACACACTTGAGAGCACGGGGGGCTAATTTATATTTTCCAGGGGCTAAGTTATGAACAAAGCATGTGCTCCCAACCAAAGACACGAGGGGGGATAAAGTAGAGATGTGGCTGTGGAAACAATATAGAATGGGGAACCTTATTCTGAATGGAAGATGATGACATTTTATTAACTTAGTAACAAGATGTGAGGATTGCATCACCCTAAAATTGCAGCGGAACACGAGATTCAATGAGAAGAGTGCGAGCAGTCTCAAGAAGATGCCTATTTTTCCTTTCTGCTATACCATTCTGCTGAGGGGTGTACGGACAAGATGTTTGGTGGACAATTCCTTGATGAGTCATGAACTCCTGAAATTGAGAGGATAAGTATTCTAAGGCATTATCACTACGAAAAGTACGAATAGAAACACTAAATTGAGTTTGTATTTCAGCACAAAATTTTTGAATATAGAGAATATATCATAACGATCTTTCATTAAGAAAGCCCAAGTACATTTTGAAAAATCATCAATGAAACTAACAAAATAACGAAAACCTAAAGGTGAACTGACTCTACTAGGACCTCAAATACCAGAATGTACTAATGAGAAAATAGACTCTGCACGACTCTCAATACTACATGGGAAAGTAGCACGGGTGTGTTTCCCAAGTTGGCATGACTCACAATCAAATGTGGATAAACTAGACAAACTAGGCACCATCTTTTGTAGCTTGGATAAACTCGGATGTCTCAAATGTTTGTGAATTAGGTTTGGAGGGTCTGTAACGGAGCATGCTGTGAATGAATTTGAAGAGGTAAGATGGTAAAGGCCTTGTGATTCATGTCCTGCGCCAATCGTTTGTCCTATACTGCAGTCCTTCTTTAAAAAAGAGTCATAAAAAAAAGTTATGCTACAATTAAGGGCACGTGTCAAACGATTAACAGATGCAAGATTAAAAGGACAACCAGGGACATAAAGAACATAGTCTAGAGTGATAGAAGATAGGGGTTTGGCTTGTCCAATTCCTTTTGGTTTTGTTCGGATCCCATTGGCTAAAGTAATAGCAGGAAGAGATTGTGAATAAACAATATTAGACAAAAGTGATTTGTTACCAGAAATATGATCAGAAACACCTGAGTCTACAACCCATATCCAAGAGTACTAGACTGTGAAATACAAGCAAAAAGATTACCAGCAACAGAAGCATCAGGTTGGGCAATTGAGGCTACTTGTGGAGATGTCTGCTTACTTGCTCGAAGGAACTCATCATATTCTGTTTGGGCAATATGAGCATTATTGGATGGTCGATTAGGTTGTGGAGATATCTGCTTACTTGCTTGATTTCGAAGGAACTCATTATGTTCCTTTACAACAATAGGATCATAACTGGGTGGTGGATCATGCAAAGTATGACATATATCCTGAGTGTGTCCAACTTTATGACAATAATTACACTAAGATCGAGATTTTCTAGAACGACCTTCTCTTCTCCGATTTTTCATAGGCTAATATGTTCGTTTTTCTATGGTTTGAGATGCAAGAATAGAAGAGTCAACAGTGGGTGATGAAACTACTTTATGACTAGGAGGCGCGGCAAGACGAAGCAGACGAGAGAATAACTCATCAATTGTAGGAATCGTAGGACTAGCTAAAATCTGATCACGTACAGCATCATGGTCAGTTTAAAGTCAAGCGAGTGTAAGAACTAAAAACATATGTCTGTGCTCTTATTGTTTTTCCACATCCACAGTGACGGGCATCAATGTATCAAATTCTTCCATGACCGCTTGTACTTGTCCCAAGTAAGTAGACATATCGGATTCTTGTTTCTTCAAGTTGGTCATTCGAGATATCATATCATAAAAACGAAATATGTCATTAGTGTATAATGCACGAACCTTTTCCCAAACTAAATAACACGTCTAGAATAGACGAAACAACGGCATCAACTTGGAATCAATAGATCGCCATAAGAGACTACATAATTGAGCGTCAACTTTCCGCGCTAGATTTTGCCTTTTCATTTACCACACTAACCTTGTTCTCTAAGTGATCTTGGACACCTTGACCTTTGTACCACAACTCAATCGAGGAAGGCCAGGCTAAATAATTTAAACTTCCCATTAAAGGTTCGGAAGTGATCATAGGACTTATACTTCCAATTCCTATATTTTTGGAGCCAAAAATATCATGCCCAAAGGACCTCTTGGTAATTTGACTTGAAAACCCTAAGAAACAGTTGCTGAATCTGAAAATAAGTACCAAAAAAATATGAAGTCGCCAAAATTTAGGTTCCGGCGATCCGAATCTCAAAATACTTGACGGAATTTGGAAAATATTGAGTGGTCGGAGTCGGAATAGATCGGCGACCCCAACGGAAAAAAGAACAACTCAAAAATTCGATCGGAGATGGTCTCACGCGCCGCGCGTGACGAGATCTTGCCGAAATTTCAGGATTCCGGCTGGCGAGTGCATGGCTGGTAATATTTCGGTGGTTTTGGTCGGGTTTTTGTCGCCTAATCTTTCTGATCCTCTTGGTGGTGTTGTATTTTTCACACAACCCACAAAATAAAATATGACACAAATTAGTCACCAGAATTGACGCACGGTGACTGAGTTATTTTTTTTCTGATGTTTCTCACCAACGCTCTTATACCATGTGAGAATTAATGGAGAAAAATATTATTGAATTGTGTGTTTACATAATTACATCGAGACCCTATTTATAGACACTATAGTACAATCATTTTCCAAGCAGGCTTTTTGTATATACTATTCCTATTTCTACTCATATTCTAACATTTGCAACAGAAGAGACTAACGTACAGGAGGCATATACACTTGGTCTATTAGGGTTTATACAAGGTCCTAAGTAGCCTCACAGCTCCAACGTGATTTTTGGCTCTTGGAATATAAGGGGGCTGAATCAGCCCTTTAAACAGAAGGAGCTAAAGCTCTTTCTTACTCATGACAGAATTAATCTACTGGGATGTTTAGAGACTAATTTAAAGTATAGTAAAAGGGATACTCTTACAAAGTTACTAGGCAAAGACTGGACTTGCACAACTGATTATTTACTAGAGCAGACTGGAAGATTGTGTATTTGTTGGAAACACCAACATGTAGATATACCAACTTGGCTAGCTAGACCATAACTGGTTCACCGCTATGTTGAAGATAAAGGGTCCACTTTTGCTACTTATGTGACTTTTATATATGGATATTGTTAGAATATGAATAGGAATAGCATATTGAATTCTACTTAGAAAGGGATTGTAATGTAGTGTCCTATTAGGAATAGGATTAGAATGTAGTGTCCATAAATAGAGTCTCAATGTAATAATTTAAAAACAACAATTCAATAATATTTTCTCTCATATTTTTCACATGGTATCAGAGCAGGTTTTGTGAGAAAATTTCTGGGAAGAAAACTCAATAAGACAGCCCGGTATTTCAATTTCCGGCGATTGTTAAGTCCAATTTGAGCCCTCATCTACTTTTTAAGTGTTGTGTACGAAAACCAACACCACCGCGAGGTGAGAAACACCTAGGAGAGCAAACCCCAGTGCTCGAATCTTATCTCTGGCGATCCACGCGCTGCCAGAACTTTCAGATCTGCGCCTCATGCGCTTCACGCGCCGGCGCATGCAGTTTATTCTAGCTAGTTTCCGGCCAAGTTTTTTTTTCCAGCTAGGCCGCCACTTCATTACAAGGCTATACCAATAGTTTTTTCTTGATTCCGACAAGTCTTTCAAGACTCCGATCACCGAAACCTAAATTCCGGCGATTTTTTCGGCAGTTTCTTTTTTTAGTAGCCTCGCTTATTCATTCCGAGGCTGCTCATATGATTATTTTCTGATTCCGAGCAACTTTCGAACATTAGATCTTATATCCGGGGATTTTTCTTTTTTTTTTCGGGGCCAAATTCCAACAATATTTCTTATTCATGATTAAATCTGAGTCTTAATGAGGAGATCAAAAACTCAGATGTCATAGCTTATGAAGAATCAACAAAGGGAAGGTCGATTTGGAATATCTCGACCTAGGTGTAGTTATTGTAAAAAGCTTGGACATACTCGTGGCGTATGCTATTCTCGACCTAAGTGTAGTTATTGTAAAAGGCTTGGACATACTCGTGGAATATGCTATTCTTTGCATGGTCGACTATCCAAAAATGCTCATATTGCTCAGTCTAACACCACAGGTAATCAATGTGTATATTTATCTGAGAAGGAATATAATGAGTGTCTTCAGTATTAAGCAAGTAAGCATATATTTCTACCAATAGCCTCAACGGCAAAATCTCCTGCCTTTGGATCGTGGGTTATGGACTCAGGTGCTTTTGACCATGTTTCTGGTGACAAATCACTTCTGTCTGATATTGTTTATTCATAATCTTTTCGTGCTTTTACTTTAGCTAATGGAATTTTAACAGAGCCTAAAGGAGTTGGACAAACCAAACCCTTATCTTCTGTTACTCTAGACTCTATTCTTTATGTCCCTAGTTGTCCTTTTAATCTTGCATCTGTTAGTCGTTTGACACGTGCCCTTAATTGTAGTATAACTTTTTTTGATGATTCTTTTCTAATGCAGGACCGCAAAACGGGACAGACAATTGGCATAGGACATGAATCACAGGGCCTTTACCATCTTACCTCTTCAAATTCCTTCACAGCATGCTCCGCTAGAGATCCTCCTGACCTTATTCACAAACGTTTGGGACATCCTAGTTTATCCAAGCTACAATAGATGGTGCCTAGTTTGTCTAGTCTATCCACATTAGATTGTGAGTCGTGTCAACTTGGGAAACACACCCGTGCTACTTTTTCACGTAGTATTGAGAGTCGCTCAGAGCCTATTTTCTCATTAGTTCATTCCGATATTTGGGGTCCTAGTAGAGTCAGTTCACCCTTAGGATTTCGTTACTTTGTTACTTTCATCGATGATTTTTCAAGATGTACTTGGGTTTACTTAATGAAAGATAGTTCCGAGTTATTATCTATATTCAAAGGTTTTTGTGCTGAAATACAAAATCAATTTGGTGTTTCTATTCGTGCTTTTCGTAGTGATAATGCCTTAGAATACTTATCCTCCCAGTTTCAGGAGTTCATGACTCATCAAGGAATCATTCACCAAACATCATGTCCATACACCCCTCAGCAGAAAGGAAAAATAGGCATCTCATTGAGATTGCTCGCACTCTTCTCATTGAAATCCCATGTTCCACTGCGTTTTTGGGGCGATGCGGTCTTCACATCTTGCTATCTCATTAACAGAATGCCATCATCTTCGATTCAGAATAAGGTTCCCCATTCCATATTATTTCCTTAGTCATATCTCTACTCTATCCCCCTTCGTGTTTTCGGGAGCACATGTTTTGTTCATAACTTAGCCCCAGGAAAAGATAAATTGGCCCATCATGCTCTCAAATGTGTCTTCCTTGGTTACTTTCGAGTTCAAAAAGGGTATCAATGCTATTCACCTGATCTGGGTCGCTACCTTATGTCCGCTGATGTCACATTCTTTGAATCTCAACCTTTTTATACATTTTCTGATCATCTTAATATCTCTGAGGTTTTACCAATACCTCCAGTCTTACCCACACCAATCTTTGAGTATGGTTACTTCTCCATCTCCAGCTACAGTGCCACCACTTTTGACTTATCACCGATGCCCACGTCCAGTATCAGTCCCAGATGATTCATGTTCTGCGCCTGACGCTTCCCCTACTGCGGACCTGGCTCTTCCTAGTCAATCAGTTGCACTTCAAAAAGGTATAAGATCCACTCATAATGCTAACCCAAATTATACTTTCTTGAGTTATCATCGTTTGTCATCACCCCATTATGCTTTTGTATCATCTTTGTCCTCTATTTCCATTCCTAAGACTACAGGTGAAGCACTTTCCCATTCAGGTTGGAAACAGGCTATGATTGATTAGATGTCTGCTTTACATACGAGTGGTACTTGGGAGCTTGTTTTCCTTCCTGCAAGTAAATCTACTGTTGGTTATCGTTGGGTTTATACAGTCAAAGTTGGTCTAGATGGTCAGGTTGATCTGTTGAAGGATCGCCTTGTTGCCAAAGGATATACAGAGATATTTGGGCTTGATTATAGTCACACTTTCTCCCCTGTGGCTAAAATAGAACCTGTTTGTCTTTTTCTCTCTATGGCTGCCGTTCGTCATTGGTCTCTTTATCAATTGGACATTAAGAATGCTTTTCTGCATGGTGATCTTGAGGAAAATGTTTATATGGAGCAACCACCTGATTTTGTTACTCAGGGGGAGTCTAGTAGCCTTGTATGTCGATTGCGCAAGTCACTCTATGGTTTGAAACAATCTTCTCGAGCCTAGTTCAGACAGTTTAGCACAGTTATTCAGGAGTTTGGCATGATTCGTAGTGGAGTTGATCATTCAGTGTTTTATCGCCATTCTGAACCAAATATGTGTATTTATTTGGTGGTTTATGTTGACGATATTGTTATCACCGGCAATGATCAAGATGGCATCACTAACTTGAAGTAACATCTCTTTCAGCATTTCCAAACTAAAGACCTTGGTAGATTGAAATACTTTCTAGGTATTGAGATTGCTCAGTTCACCTCAGGTGTTGTTATTTCTCAACGCAGGTATGCTTTAGACATTCTTGCGGAAACAGGAATGATGGGAT
Organism: Capsicum annuum; assembly: GCF_002878395.1. Lineage (NCBI taxonomy): Eukaryota > Viridiplantae > Streptophyta > Magnoliopsida > Solanales > Solanaceae > Capsicum > Capsicum annuum. The sequence goes on from NW_025834755.1 coordinate 932,871, forward strand.
GTCGACCCATTGACAGTCCTGTGGATCCAAATGATAATCTTCTGCCAGGACAGGGGGAGCCACTCAGTGATCTTGAAAGGTATAGGCGGTTGGTTGGAAAGTTGAATTATCTCACAGTGACTAGACCTGACATCTCTTTT